>NW_017308011.1:263921-291343 GCF_000935625.1 Nanorana parkeri
TCCGTGGTCGGCGGACCCGTAGTGCAGAAGGAGTTCGACTCAGCCGATCCAACACCTGGATCGCCTAAGCCGAACCTCCGGCAGGCTAATCGCTGCTGTTCGGCCTATTCTCATAGATGTTGAACAGCAGTGAGCGAATAGCTCAATGCCGCCGAGCAGAATTCGGCTCGGCTATTCTGCTCGGTACCTCTGTGGTTCCAAGCAGAATGGAAAAACAGTTAAAAAGTAGTAAAAAATAAAATAGAAAACGATTGGGCGGAGCTATCAGTGACAGTTAGTTCCACCCAACTGTTTTCTATTGGCCGGACGTTTCTTGTGCCGTCAGAATAAAAAAAAAGAAATCACCATAGGAAAGCATAGCTAGATTCTTATTGGCTATTTCACTTTGCAATAGCCAATAGGAATCTAGCTATGCATTTCTATGTTGATTTTTTTTATTATTTATTTTGACGGCAGTCAACGGCTCCAATGTCAGAAGAAAAAAAAAAAACAGAGCAGGGAAAGGTTTAGTCTGCTCGATCGAGCAGAGTAAACCTTTCTGGGAGAAAATGTTTCTCTCCCGTGCGGGAACTGCTATCTAATAGCGGAAGACTCCTGGAGTGTCCGGGAGAGTTGGGCTGTCTGGAGATCAGTGATCTGTCTGTGCAAATGGCCGGAGCCAGCCGTGAGATGACGGCTGGCTCCGCCCAGCTGTCAGTAGCAGGCTGTCGGCTGGCCAATGGCCAGCCGTTCTTCCAGCTTTGGCTCGACTGAGCCGCTCGGCCACCTTCAGGAGCTGTGCGAGTTATAGTGAATAGCCCGTACAGCAGCCCCTAAGTGCAACTGAAGTGAAGGGGTCCTGGGGCCGAAGCTAGCCGCAGGATCAGCTGAAGCTATGGATAGATCCTTCGGCAGCTTTGTGAATAGACCCCATAGTATGTCACTGAAATGAAGCAGACTCTCATTATAAGCAAGAGTATTATATCCCAAGGACACAGAGTGCACCAGGTCAGGAATCAGCATGAATAAGATGTAAAATCCCAATACAATTGTGAAGGCAGTACAGGGGTTTGAACTCATGAGCTTTCAGTCTAAAGTGCAGATTCACATAGATGATGGTAGATGATGATGGTAGATTCACAGGAGGATGGTAGAGAGGAATGCTAAGTCAATCCATATAGCAGAGGGTGAGCTGTCAGTTGCACAGGTGAGGATGATTAGTGCATATGGATATGTGTGCAGCAAAGGAGAGTATACACAGGATCAGTTGGGAAGCTTCTGGGAATGAAAGATGCCAGGGAAGCAGCCAGTTTCTGACAGAGTGAGGATGGCTGAGGAGAGCAGCAGCACTTGTCAGCCCAGGAAAGGAAGACTTCAGTAGGATTTGAGGAGCGGTCACAGTGAGGACGAGTTGCAGGTAAGCATCAACACATTGAACTGACACCAAGCAATTGAATCTGGCTCCTTAAGTCAGGTATGAGGGAGGAGCCGGATGATGCCTCATCTGAGGAGGCGGGGCCACAGACGGAGACTGGAGCGAGGAAAAGGTGAGTATGTTACACATATCCTTCATCCTCCTATTGCCATAGCTAATAATACAATTAGGCAATCCTTTGTTTTCCTCATGCCTTGGAGGCCTAAAGAAAGAAGCAGAGGTTCTTCACATGCAGTTAGTAAGGGGTGAGCAGGTTTTTCATCTGCACATCTTTGAAAGGCAGGATACATCTGCCTTACCTTTCTCACACTTGGAATACTATACAGCCAGAGTAGACAAAGGAGATGGTGGAATGGATAACCAAGCCTTCATCCTTCTGCTTTTTCCAGGTGCAGAATAGTGCAGCATAATCAGCAGCTGTAAATGCACCTTCTTATGCCTCCTTTTAAACAGCTAATGTCACTGTTGCCTGAACAATGTAATTAAGGAATCAGCTGAAATATTTGAGCACACCATAAGTAATTTTCTTTAGAAGGAAGGACAGGAATTAATTATCCAGATGCGGAGGAAAAGAACACCATGACCATTAAGGGAGAGGACAGAAGTCAGGGAGAAGCTGTTGCCAGTAATGTTGCAGTAACTGCAGCTCACTGTCAAGTGTACTCGAGCAATGAGGAGGTTGAGGATGGTGAGTCACAGGAGCACCTAAACCATATGATCTCTGATTATATGTGGAAGGGCGGAAGGGTGTAGACACCCTTAGGACGGATGACCCTCTTGACTTGAGTATGAGAATGGAGCACTAGCTCAAGTTTGCCCAGTATTCAAACATGGAATCCTGAATTGCACCACCAAGATTTCAGTGTATTTTGTGAAGTTGCCACATTTAACGCTTCCACAAATGCTCAATTGCAACATTTAGAGTTTGCTGCAGGCTAAATCATGCTCTTTCTCTTCTATTTTTTAGCCTATTCCAATCAATCAAGAACATTTGTCGCTATTGTCTCTCCAGAATAGCATACTCGAACTGTGATTTCTTCACTGAAACTGCCTGGTCTCTCCCCATTAAACTGTGCATGGAATCAGTAAAATATTTTGCTGACTTTTATGGTGAAGTATATGCTATATTTATGTTTTTTGTTTTTTTTATTAAAAAGCGGTTTGAAATGTGGTCAAGTGCAATATTCATTTGTTTCCACAGTGAAAAATAATCACTTTATTTAGTTTTTTGTTCTCAAAAGTTGCAAGGGGAAAGTGTTTTATTAAAACAGGTCTTCCAGAAATGTATTACAATTATGCCTACACAGCATGTACCATATCCCTTCTATTTCAACCACCTGCTGTGGTTGTTCTGGGAGGTCGTACCTCACCGTTCTCCTGTTGCCGCCTGTATGCGTGCACCCAGTATGCAGAGGCCCCTGCTTCTGCTGTCATTAGACAGCAGAGAGAATCAGCTTCAGGCACAGAGCCAATCAGACCGGCTCTATGCCTTGGGATAGGTTAACGCAGCAATCACAAGGCAATGTTTACATTTAACGCCTTCATCTCCATCCTCCCACTGTATGTGACCTGTACATTAACCCCTTCACCTCGGCCTCCCTCTGAGTATTACCTGTACATGTAATGTATCTCATTTACTATTACCAAGCTTAATGTTTTAACACCCTACTGGTATATTTCTTCCTTTCCAAACAAAATCAAACCTTTCCAAAAAGGAGTCATTTTGGGAGGTTTCATATTGTCCTGGCATTTTTATGTGCTATGTTTTATAACAAAAAGCAAGAAAAACTGTTTTTTTTCTTTCAATTTCTTTTTGCCTTTCTTCCCTTTTATAGTACATTGTTTTAAATCGGTTATTAAATGCCATGAAATGAAAACTCTGTCTCTTAAATGGTATAAAATAAATGTGGGTACAGTGTTAGATAATGGAGTAATTCTCAGTCAAACTTTTATAGCACTGAAAACTGGAAAAGGGCCTGGTAATGAAGGTGGTTTAACATGCTGCTACTGAAGTGGTTAATGTGTAAATATACAGTATAAACTTTACATTTTTTGGACCTAAAGCTTACTAGGGAATGTGTAAAATAAAATAAAGATCTGCGCTATCACCGCACTTCCAAATGAGCTAGCTGTGCATTACATGAAAACAATTCCACCCAAATAGCAATAAGTCACAAAACTACACCATGCTACTTTGTTCACTGGTTCACTGTGCCCTATGAAATATCAATATACATCCACAAACTTCTCCCAAAAATGTTTCAACTCCAATGTTTCTCTTATGAAAAAAAAACAGTGAACAGTATTTTTGGTAAACTTATCAAACATAGGTTATTTATGGTCAGAAACATCACACCACCCGTATTCCTAGGGCAGCACAGTGGTTAGCACTTCTGCCTTGCAGCAATCAGGGTCCACATTTCAAATGCTGGGCAGGACACTATCTACAAGGAGTTTGCATGTTCTCTCTGTGCTTGCGTGGGTTTCCTCCAGCTACTCCTGTTTCCTCCCACACTCCAAAGACATGCTGTAAGGTTAATTGGTTCCTCTCTAAAAATTGTCCCTGTATGTATGCATGTGAAATAGGGACCTTAGATTGTAAGCTCCTTGACGGCAGGGACTGATGTGAATATGCTCTATATAAAGTGCCTCTGTAAATTGTCTGTACTATATACAGTAAATACATGCCTTATTGGGAGTCAAGTATTTCTTGATAAAAAATTACTTATCTCTTTATGGCACAGTAATTATTCTTTCAATATAACAACCGTCTCGTCTCTGGAAATGTGGGGCTGTGGTTTTGATTTTGTGCACTTAGTGTTGATATTTTATTAAACTTTGAAGACATTGCAGTGAGCTACTGCCCTAAATGAAGGTCACAACCTATGTTATGAAACATGGTTTGCCACTGTTTGGGAATTGTTATGAAGTTGAGGGCTTTAGCCTTTATTTTGTTTAAAGTGTAAAACCTACAATAACTTTTAGATCTGTTGTGTCTGCAACTTCCAATGCTCAATTCTGACCTATTACTGCTAGATTTGAAAAAAAATAAAGTGTCACAGCAAAAACTACTTAATAAAGACTTGATGAAAATGAGACAGATTGGGTTGAATTTTGATTTGTATTGTATTACACATGCCATTTAGGTGATGCCAGAATATGGTATCACTGCTGCTGTCTTGCAATTGGCGTTTTTTTTTATGTCCGCCTCAAAGTCACATAAATGGAGGGCCATTTCCCCATTGAACAGTATTTCCTAAAATATTTTTTTTTCTTTGGTACATGTCCTCCCATGGGTGTGCGATCTCCCCATGCCCTTTGTTTGGTAAGCCATAGCTCATTAGCCTTAAAGAAGAATTTTGGGTAAAAAATATGACTAACCCTTGCATTGGGGCTACCCCCCCCCCCCACACACACTGCAAGGGTTAAGTGCTCATTTTTGCCTAGTGTCACAAATAACAAAGTTATACTCACATGATCCTCTGAGCTGGCCGGTTGTCACAGTGCTCCTTCCAGCTTGTCTCCTATTCCACTGTAGCGATGGTATGTAACTTAGTGTCCTGACATCTTATATACTGTGTATAGAACATGATGCTTTATGGGAACTTAGACTGCTGCAGCAGAGGGGGAGAGAGACTACAGGGACCAGTCTAAGAGTGAGCCAGCTTGGAGGAACAGGTGAGTATAACATTTTTATTTTTGACCCTAGGCAAAAATGAGCATTTAACCATTGCAGTGTGGGGATAGCCTCACTGCAAACGTTAAGAAAATGTATGGCTTTTGTTTGGATTTTCAAAAAAAAATTTATGATGAGTTTGAGCAACAGCTTGCATGAACCCAAGCACTTTCTCTCATGACTAGACAGGACCTAATCACATCTATCTATCTATCTATCTATCTATCTATCTATCTATCTATCTATCTATCTATCCATCCATCTATCCATCAGATTTTTTAAGTTCTCTATCAGTTTCTTTTTTACAGTTCCTTGGTTAACATCATTTTGTTCACCATATGCCTTCAAATTTGTGAATGACAAATTATGTTCTCTTAATAATGCATTAAATAATTTTATATCTGTATGGACCCCCTGGCTTGAATATTGTAACAGAACTCATTTACAAGATAATACAGTCTTACTGAAGACTGTGCATTAATTGGGCTATTATATGCTAAATAGTGCTTAAATGGGTTATTAAATATGTTAAAACAGTCATTTTTCATTGATACCCTGAAACATATGGCTCATTATACAGTATGATTTTATATTGAGTTTAACTATTATATGCTTTGTGCACATGTCTGAACCAAATGCACAGGATTTAAAGGCATGTTATCAATGGTTTTGCTTTTTACTTCACTAACACTTCACTAATGGTTCTGTGGGTGCTGCAATATTTAAAAACAATGTTTTTCTTTTTTATGTCATTGGTATGTATATGTCAATTTCAGGAGTATCTAGCAAAGTCCTTGATACGTAAAGGGAAACATATCGAGGTTTAAAGTGTATTGAAACCAAAAAACAAAAATGTAATACCATGCATTTATTTTCACCCGCTGATCCTGCCAGCAACATATTTCTTGCCCTAGGGTGACAATGGTCACTTTAATGGTAAGTGCAACATTGTCACCCTTGGCTATTTGCTCCTGGACCACAGAACACCTCCCCCTATCTTCATCCCCATAACAGAGGGGGCCTTATTTCTATAACAGAGAGGGAAGTTGTTCTGAAGATCACAGAGGTAACCTGGGCAGCTCTGATAAGACTCCCTGTGATTTCAATGCAGATCACTACAGGAAGTAAGGAGCTCACTGGATTACTGGCAGGATCAACAGTTTATTAGGGAAACAAGAAACCAGACTGAAACTTAAAGTGCAGGTTTAAAAATAAAAGGGGTAAGTTGAAAACTACAATAAACATAAATGGCAAAAAACAATAGAGAAAATCCAGGACATTGCCAGTACCAAGCCAGGGGTCAGAGGCCAAAATGGATAGTCATCCAAGCCAGGTCAGGTAGCATGGAGAGCAGGATGAACAGAGACAATAGCTGAAGTCTGGAACCAGGAGATCAGTCAGCCAAACCCAGGATCATACACGGAGAACTGGAACTGCAGAGCACTTGGTAGATCAGAACAAATGCAAGGGTGGAGACTGAATGGTCAAAGTGAAGGTGAAATAATGAACTGGTGCTTGCCTCATCACTCTGAGACAGGAATTTGCCAGGAGTTTTGCCAGTTGCAGCAGAGTGATGATGTTTGTAGGTTTGGACATAAGATGGCGCCAAAGAGGAAAAGAGGAACAGCAGTGTCAGAAACACTACAGCCATGCTGTAAGCAACTGATCAAGGAAGGGAAAGAAACCCTGACAAAGATAGCTAACAGGTATCTAACAGATAAAACAAAATGCATCAACATGGTATATTTACCAGGCCAAAGAGGAGAAATAAGAGAGGCATAATGTTAGCTTATTGTTTTTGTCCAGCCTATTATATGGGCAAACTAGACACAGATTTGGTGAAAATCATATATACCCAGCTGAAGGTAGCATATCAGGGAGCCGTTATATATTACCCTTTGTTTACTTCGTAATCACAGTTTTTTCCCCTGTAAAAGCTGGGTAGGATAAAAAAGGAACAATATTTAGTTACATAGGAAAAACACTTATTTTATTCAGGATCCATGAAAAAGATCTGGATTGACAACAAAATTATGGCAGAATAAAGCATTTACGGGCATATTGGCCATATAAAATGATGACAATAGGCTGAAGTTACATCACAGCGAAACAAAGAAATCAATTACCTACAATCAGAGAGATAATGTCCCTGTATGTCTCAGCACCTATTAATAACTATTCTATTGACTACAGTTCAGCAGCCTATGTATTAGGATGAGGGTATCTATTCTGCTGACTAGTATATTTATTTCTGGAAGCCAGGACCTTTTAAATATAAAGTCAATTTCAAGAAAAAAATAAAATATGTATTCTAAATTGTTTTGTATTGTGCTGCTGTGGAATGACTCTGATGTGAAAAAAGGCTTGCAGTTGAAGTAGGTAATGAGGAATAGTGTTGTGTCCGGTTATTGACAACAATGTTTTGTTAGTAAAGCATGTGCGTGTGTTTGTTTTCCACTAAAAACAAAAGGTCAATTCACTCCAATTTGAAATAACTGCAATATGGGATTACAGTGAAAGTGTATGCAATAAGGGATCCAGGACTCTGGTCATGGATGTTAAAATTTAAGTGAATTAGTGACAATATATATATGGGAGCTGTCACTAATAAAATAAGTCAAATATTTGTAAATAGCTTTACAATCTAGCCTATAATTAAACTCAAGAAAGCAAACAGTAAGTAAAATTTGATCCATATATTGGTACCTATTGTACTGAGCCATTGTGGATGTGGGTGTTTATCCATAAAGTTGTGAAACAATGAATAATGATATATGGAATCATCTGAATAAAGCTGTGTATCTCTCCTTATTAGATGTTGACAACGGACTGGATATTTTCAGGAACTGAAGTATAATCTGATTATTTACTGGATTGAAGACTATACAGTATAACACAATGAACACAATACAACTGATCCTGTCACCGATCCAGCAATGGTTAGAAAAGCCAGCACTTTAATCCAAAATGGTCGTAGTTCCAGATAGGCCACATCCATAACCCATTGCATGCATAGTAACACCAGAATGTCGGACTCCAGGAATGTGACCCCTAACAGTTTCCCCAGTCACACCTGCTACCACGTGGCAGGTAAAACTTCATTGTCTATAACACAGCCATGGTCCATAAATTTCATTCTTTGCTACTGGATGTTAGCGGGTATATAAGATAATGACATTTTGAGTCTACAGCATTTTGAACTTTAATATTGCATGAAAGAGTGTCAAGCAGTGATTACACAGATTTGGAATAACTTGGGAAAGGTAGATGTCTGTTGCATGCTGAGTAAAGAAGCATATATTTTTTTAGCATTGCTAGCATGAGCACATTGGAAAATACAGAGATTTGAATGCATGGATGCTTGCCAGAAACAATGAAAATTGACATAAACTGTTACATGGGTAGCACAAGCACTTAGGATGAGTACATTTGCTTGGGCTTGATTCAGGCAACCACACAAATCAATTTATAACTAGATTTAAAGTAAGGTGTACATGGAGGGGCTTTCCATAGTACAAACACCCAAAAAAAATCCTTTGTGAGCTGCGGGAATAAGAAGATCTGATTGACTCATATGAAATGACTTATAATAGCTGACTCTTCACTAAAGTTTTGATAATTTCAAAATACTTCACCTTGTTCCGAATTCCTATCTATCCGATATCAGGTCAATCTCACTGGATTGTATACCCCTGCAACTTCCATCCAAAGTCTTATATGCTTCCTCTAAAGAAGACTTACACTCTAATATGGTCTGAAGAAGCAGGCTCAGCTCTATGAAATTTACTTCCCACTGGCCACATCCACTGATAGTTGTACTTAACAGCACACGTGAAACAAAATCTATAAGGTATCAAAGTAATTATACTGTACATTATATGTGAGTATAGAGTATATATTGGGTGAATATCTGGTAGCATTAGTAAAAACATTTTTAAATCAAATATACATGTATTGCCCGCAGCTGAGTTCCATCTCCAAACATAAAAGGTCATTACAGATTGCAGGAACCAATAAAATATTATGGAGCCAGTGGATGTCCGTTCACATATGGTTGTGTTTAATCAGAGACTAGAGGTCCTCACTCTGAAAGTAACTGAAGTACAAGCCGAAAACCAGACACTCAGAGCTTTCATCTCCCAGAATCTTACCAAAAGAGCTCCCCCTCCTGAGCCACCTGAACCAAAGGTCAGTCCTCCAGGTCTTTTCGATGGTGACAGGAAGACCTACCGTGCGTTTATCTCAGTGTGCAAGTTAATTTACGACCTAAGACCCAGATCCTACCCCACCAACAAGTTTAAGGTCTGCACTACTATTTCCTACCTGCGGGGGGAACCAAGGGCCTGGGCCAATACTTTCCTGGAAAAGGAAGATCCCATTCTACAATCATTTACCAGTTTTTGTGAAGCAATGTCACTTTTGTATGATGATCCCAACAAACAACTATCTGCCGAATCCGCCTTGCGCTCTCTGAAACAGGGCAAGAGACCGGTGGAAGATTATATTGCCGACTTTAAACGTTGGTGTACCGAATCTGAGTGGAACAACATCAGTTTGCGTAACCAATTCAGATTGGGGCTATCCGAAACTCTAAAAGATGAGTTAGCCCGGACTGAGCTCCCCACATCCTTGGAATCCCTGATCAAACTATCCATATCAATAGATAGGCACATGAGAGAGAGAAGGTCGGAGAGATCAACTGGTAGCTCATACTCCCCTCAGAGAAGTCCGGTAAACAACCCCATCGTTCCCATGGAGATTGGGACAATCCGAGGCCCCCTGTCTCAAGCAGAGAGATTTCACAGGAAGAACCTGCATCTCTGCATGTACTGTGGGGGACAAGAGCATACAGTGGAGACCTGTCCACTCCTAAAAAAGAAAACCAGCGGTGAATCACTCTCTCAATTTAAACTATTAACCACCAACCCCCAAATGACTAACTATTTCAAAATTGATCTCATTTTGCAGTGGGACCAACAAAGGATAGGCCTTGAAGCCATGGTGGACACCGGGACATGCAGAAACTTTATAGACGCTTCCCTAGTACAAAACAATAAAATACCTGTAATAAAAAAACTCAATCCTGTTTCTGTTTCAGTTATTGATGGAACTACACTACCCTCAGGGCCTATCTTTCATCAAACTCAACCCCTCCTAATGGTAGCCCAGGTTGATCATGTTGAATGCATAACTTTCGATGTCATTCCCTCTCCACATTTTCCTGTCATCCTGGGATTGCCCTGGTTACAGTTACACCACCCCATGTTCCTATGGGAAACTTTCACGTTAGAATTTAATTCCCAGTTCTGTCAAAACACTTGTCGAATTTCAACTCCTGTATTGAATGTTGAACCTTGAAGAAAATCTAAAAAATAGACCCTCCTCTTCTCCAGCCGCAGCTGGCATGTTTTTTGTGCAAAACAAGGATAAGTCTCTTCGCCCTATCATAGACTACAGAGAACTAAACCGGGTCACCATTAAGAACAGATACCCGCTACCACTGATCCCTGAATTATTAGAAAGGTTGCAGTCAGCTAAAGTATTTACCAAACTAGATCTCAAAGGGGTGTATAATCTCATTCGTATCCGGACAGGCGATGAATGGAAAACCGCCTTTCGGACCAGGTACGGATTGTATGAGTATCTAGTGATGCGTTTGAGCTTTGCAATGCTCCAGCAACGTTCCAATATTTCATAAACAATATTTTCCATGACCTGCTGGATGTGTGTGTTGTGATCTACCTGGACGACATCCTTATATACTCAAACAACTTGAGTGAACATCGCAAACATGTCAGGTGGGTGTTGGCCAGACCAAGGGTACATAATCTCTATGCCAAATTAGAGAAATGCATTTTCGAGGTCACCACCATCTCATTCTTGGGGTACATCGTATCAAGAAATGGCATTCAGATGGATCAAAGCAAAATAGAATGTATCTTACATTGGCCTACATTGGCCTTCCCACACAAGGAAGGCGGTACAATGCTTTTTAGGGTTCGCAAACTTCTACCGAAAATTCATAAGAAACTTCTCATCCATAGCAAAACCTCTAACCCAATTAACGAGATCCACCTTCAAATTCTTATGGAACCCCCAGGCTCAACAAGCTTTTGATGATCTAAAAGACCGTTTCACCACAGCACCTATCCTCAGATTACCTAACCCTCAGTCACAGTACACTCTTGAGGTCGATGCTTCCCACCTGGCGATTGTAGCTGTTCTGTCCCCCAAAAAAATCCGCCCTACTCCTGTTGTACCCAGTAGCTTTTTATTCTCGTTCTTTAACAAATGCCGAAATTAACTATTCCACTGGGGAGAAGGAGTTACTAGCCATCAAGGCCGCCTTGGAAAATTGGAGGCATCTCCTGGAAGGTTCCACATTACCAATTGTCATCTACACGGACCATCAAAACCTCCAATATATTCAGAAAAGTAAAACATTGTCATCCCGACAAGTACGGTGGGCCTTCTTTTTCGACCGATTTAATTTCATCATCACGTACAGGCCAGGTACAAGAAATGGCAAGACAGACTCTTTGTCCAGGAAGGATGAACTGCCCCATTTCTTGCCACCGCCTACTTGTATTATTCCTCCAGAAAAGATCATTAACGCCACCTTCTCATTAAAGGACAGATAAAAGAAGACCTTGAAACGTAACCAAGACCTCCTCACTTACAGGAGGACACGGAAGGCTTCTGGTACAAAGATAACAAATTATATGTACCTCCCTCTCTCCAGTGCCAAATTCTTAAAAGTTCCCATGATGAGCTTTTGGCAGGACACCCTGGCATCCAAAGGACCCTTCAATTGGTCCACCGCCACTTCTGGTGGCCTCAGATTAAGAAGACAGTCCACAGTTATGTTAATTCATGTGAGACCTGTGCCCGTGCCAAACATGTTGCCAAACCACCTTATGGTCTATTAGTTAATCTGCCCATTCCAGACAATCCCTGGCAGACCGTGTCACTTGATTTCATTGTGGATCTTCCTCCAGCTGATGGTTATAATGGTTATAATACCATACTTGTGGCCGTTGATCTACTAACTAAAATGGCTCACTTTTTTCCACTCAAGAAATTGCCCACTTCCTCAGTGATGGCAGATGCCTTTACTACCAATATACTCAAGTTACATGGAATTCCCAGGGCCCTTATCTCTGATAGGGGCTCCCAGTTTGTCTCTAAGTTTTGGAGGGCCCTCTGTTTGAAGTTACGAATTGATCACCGGCTGTCAAGCGCTTACCACCCGCAAACCAATGGCCAGACTGAGAGGATCAATCGTTGCCTTGAACAGTGTCTTCGCTGTTATTGTACCCATCTGCAGGATGACTGGCATTCCCTACTTCCCTTAGCAGAGTTTTCCTACAACAATTATCTTAGTTCCACTACGGGTCAGACCCCATTCTACTCCAACTATGAGTTCCATCCTTCCTTTATTCTCCCGCAAGTTCGTTCATCCAATAACCCTGCTTCTGAGGACTACTTCCAGCATCTCCAGCGGACCACTCAGTTCCTAAAGACAAACATTACAAAGCCCAACAGAGGCAGAAATACTATTATGACCTCAGAAGGAGAGAGTCCTCTCAATACAAAATTGGGGACCTGGTCTGGCTGTCATCCCGAAAATCTGAACCTAAAGACGCCTTCTAAGAAGTTCAGCTCGTTGTTCATTGGACCTTTCCCGATACATTCTGTCATAAATCAGTGTGCTGTCCATTTGACTCTGCCTCCAACCCTCAGGATTCACCCTACTTTTCATGTATCTCTGCTGAAACCCCATATTACCAGCCCTTTCCCAAACCGCAATCCACCGCCGGCTCCTCCGGTTGCAGTTGAAGGACAGGAGGAATATGAGGTTGAGGAAATTCTCGATTCCAGGGGTAAACTACAGTATCTCATACGCTGCAAGTCCTATGGTCCGCAGGAGGATTCCTGGGAGAATGCTACATCTGTGCACACCCCCTGCTTGTTCGCAGGTTCCACTTGCGCCATGCGTTGAAGCCTGCAACCCACGGAGTGGGTTCCGTAAGGAGGGTGTTCTGTAATAGACCTGCTATGCTTGCCTCTTCGGCGTCTCGGACACAGAGGGTAGCTCCGCCCCCGGTCCGTTGACATCACGCTGCTCCGCCCTCCTCCTCAGCTTAAGCAGCAAGGGTTCACTTGTCTGGTGTTCCTGCAATGAGTGCAGACGCTGGACAAAGCTCCCTACAGACCCGCTCCTAATCCTGAATGATAGGCTGTCCTCATGGGACCCTCCAGAGCCTGCACACCCTTCTGATCCTGCTGGGATTTCTTGTGCTTCTCATCCTTACATTGCGGCTATACCAGCCACTACAGCCAGGATACAGACTCCAGGATTACTTCTACTTGCTAACCAGTGTACTCCTAACAGCAAGTATTGATTACCCCAGTTGTTACTTGCTTATGCAACTTAACTGACTTTGCTAGTTGATGTGAAAATGAACATTGCAAACATCCCTGTTCATCCTTTACATACAATCTTGTGCGATAAATGCACTTGTGATGTGAAGTGAACATTACAAACACCTCCGTTTATCCTAGCCATACAATCCTGTGTGATATATGCACTTGTGATGTGAAGTGAACATTGCAAATACCCAGGTTGTTACTTGCTCAGTCAACCAATTGACTTTTGCTGCTTGTTTGTGAAGTGAACATTTCAAGTACCACCATTTGGCCCTTCCTTACTTAAAACGATTATTGAACTACCGTGTGAAGTGACTGTTAATTTCCCTTGTTGACAGGAGATCCGCAGATGAGTTCCATCTCCAAACATAAAAGGTCATTACAGTTTTGAACATTTTTAATAATGCTAGAAGTGTTATAATGACAAACTTTGTGGCGTTGAATTGATAAACTGTTACTGTTTTTATTTTATACTGTATATATACAGTACATTGAGATACTTTGGCAGGGTTGAACCACCAAAAAGTTATGTTATAGGAGAGATGTTTGGCTACCGTTTTGACTGTAGGTGTTCCCTGATATTCAATTCAGGAGTTCAATCTTAAAAATATATTCAAGTACCCTAACTATTAACAAAACTCCTGTAGATCCTCAAATCATCTCTGAATTGGTGGTACCACTGTCCTTCCTTCTGGAGGGTGGCTACATTTGTTCCCCATGGTCCCCGTGCATGTTGTTAAGTAACCACCACTCACTCCCACTATGGACTACAATCTCTGTACAAATTAGTAAACTAAACCTGAGATTGTAGTTCATCATAGGAGTCAGATTGGAGTGGTGGCTACTTTACAACACACACAGGGACCATGGGGAACAAAAGTAGCCACCCTCCAGAAGGAGGGACAGTCTCAGCACAAATTCAGAGATGATTTGAGGATCTACAGCTGAGTGATGCACAAATGAGGTAAAGTTATGTTACTGGTTAAGGTACTTGATTTTTTTTTAGTTTTATGTCACTATAAAGTTGGCTCAAAAGAATATTCTATTATAACTGATAAATTGAGGGTAGAATTGGTGCTTTTTAATGTCTTTAAATAAGCTCCTTAGGAGTGTACACAGAAGGTCTGTATACAGAAGGTAAAGTTCTCTTCAGGTCAAGATTAAGCCCTGCCCCCTTTCACTAATAAGCCCCAGGTAAAACAGGAAGCAAATATAGGAATAGGTGTTGTTTAATATTGACATGAAAAAAGATCAAGGCCTGTATACAGCTCCAGCCTAGAATCCAAGACCCTCTCCAAGCAAGAACTTTCCTTACCAGCAATATTAATTGATACAGGTAAGTGGATATAACAGGTTTCCTTTTGACTAAAAGCAACACTGCTTTTTTGGGGTATGATTTTTTTTGGCATGAAGTGATTAACTGTTTTATTCTTCTATTTGTTCAGATAGCCCTAAAACATTTCACTTTGTAACTAATTTACTGAGGGATTAATCTCTGAGTCTAGTATAGTACAGATTTACAGGTTTATTGGCAAAATCTAGAACATACTGTAGTCAGCTTTGGTCTGCTGACTAATGTGTAATGGGACTAAACAGTAGATTCGGTGGCTAATCATTCCCCAAACGCGCATATGTACTCCCATGGTTTCTTTTTTTGTGTTCAGTGTAGTAGCAAGCAAAGTAGTTACTATAGAACAAAACCTACAATTTGCTGGTTTATTTGCACAAGACTTGCCTATGGGGTAGTTGGTATACAATTAGACTTGTACTGATGGCCACAGAGTACACAATCTATAAATCAGTAGGCAGCAGGATTATACATCCCAGTAAACAGTGATTAGAATATTTACATTCCTCTTAAATGATTGTCCAAACTCTTTCCAGCTCCAGTACATTTTTTCCTTAATCCTATAGTTGTGCCATACTGGGTGAAGGTTATATGAAATTAAATAGTTCCTTTTCATAAATAAGTAAAATAGATGGGTAAACAACACTAAAAATGTTATTGGCTTGTTGCATTTTGTAGGCAGATTTGACACATTGACATTCACTATCATAAATCACTAATCAGACAAGTTTAACTAAAATCTTATGCTACAGTCTTATGTAAATGGAATTACGGTATCTTGCAGCTTGGAACATTGTGTTAAGGATATTGGCCTGTATTCTATGCCAAAATTTGTAGCACTTCATCACTCCTGCACTAATTTACTATCACAATAGACACTCAAATCCTCAAATTCTGCAACCAGCTATAGCCAGTATTAAAGCTATAAATCCCTGCACAATTGTACATATTGTCAGCCAGCGAAACAGTGAAGGATTCAGTTCAGTAATAAAAGGGTGTTTGTGTGCCCCTGAGAAGCTGTTGATGAGGGGTAGGAGAAGAGAGAGAGGAGAGAGAGAGAAAGAGAGAGAGAGAGAGAGAGAGAGAGAGAGAGGAGAGAACAGAGAGAGTAAGAATATTCAGCTCCCTGATGGACAGATTTGCAGGTTTTTGTGTTTTCATGGTAAAGTCCATTTAACAAAATGCACATACATTTATGGTAAATGTTAAAATTAAAATTGTGCAATTTTTTTTTTGCATTGGAACCAGTATAACATTGCAACCGCAATCAAGTAATCGTGGGTGCAATGCTCTGGCTTCTGCAGATTCTCCCTCCCGTCCCTGTCTATTCCGAGATATGGGCATTCAGTAACATGTGGGCAAACTGGCCAAATCTGGTCATTTAGGGCACCCTTTTGGGAACTTCGAACAGCTTGGCTTTAGGTCAAACTCATGGTCAACTCAAACCTTAAGCTAATTTTATTAAGCAGCAAGAGGCCTGAATTGAACATTGCCAGTAGCAGCCACAGCATTGCCTTATATTTTTTTTTTAAATGTGAAGACTGCACAAAAAATACTTTAAAACCACAACCCCACATTCCCTAAAACCCTCCTATTCCTGTATATGCATTTTTTCCCAAAATATAAAAAATATATACGTTCTGTTTTGGCTTTGGTAGAAGCTGGCTAGCATCAGGACAGCACATGAACACTTGAATAGGTAGCAAATGGAAAGAGACAAGGCAATAAATTGCAATAAAAAATAGAGTGTATTATTTGAGAGACAACAGCCAAAAATATTGTTCAGTGGCTAAAGCATGTACACAGTTTGGTAAGGTCACAGTGTAAGAGTCGAGACAAGGCAGGTTTTGTCCTGAAATTAGCATAAGAGTGTTTTATCTGAAAGACAATAGTTGCAAATGCTGTGTAGTGGCACATTGATGCACAATGTCGGATTTACCCTGCAGCAAATCATTGGAATCATTGTGTCGCTTTTGAAGAAACAAAATAGGCCAGGAGAGGTGGTAGAAGCTGGCAATGATGGCATGGAAAATATTAGGTTGTAGAATCAGCAGCAGGGATTTTGTAGTCATTGATAATCCAAGTGGTCTCATTGCTATGAATGTGAGCTTGTTCAAACTGTAAGAGGACAGGTGGATTCTCCTATTTGTAATACAAATTCCTGCTACACTAAAAGCCCTCTCAGACAGCACAGTGGCTAGAGGACAAGACATAAGCTCTATTGCAAGCTTTTTTTGCATTTGGATAGAGGTCCAGCCTGGATACCCAATAGTCCATCGGGTCCTAACATGTAAGATGACCCGTATCAGCCATTTTTTCCTTGAATCAGAGCTCTAATAGGGTGGCCACACAATAGGTATATTTCTCTTTGATGACCTGAATCCTTAGTGCCTTGGTCACCCCAGCCAGTGGGGCCCTTGAGTGTACAAGGACCTAACACTGGCCAGATATGACTGCCTAAAGTGGTCACAAATCCTTCTGGTCTAATGATGGACCTCCTGGAAGCCAGGGTACTTCATGATGGACATGTGCCAGACAAGGCACATGATGGGTTACTGTTACACACAAACTTGCCAAGGGAATGTTGAATTTCTAGAAGTCAGAGGGTGAGGCCAGTAAGGAGGAGGGGGTATAGGTTACTGTGCTGTGACCATTGGACAAACACATGGAAGCTCTGAGGCTCCTGTGGCATGCCCCATTCTGCATTCCACCCAGCTACCTTGAATGATATGTAGCATCCCTGCCAATGCTTTTTGGACCATGAGTTCCATTGATATGTGTACCTTGCTGCTGACAGGTTGATCCAATGACACAGACATATTATATTCCACATGCTGGTGGAGGGCAAGGATGGCCTTCTGGACAAAATAATGTTTGCTAGGTACCTGACACTGGGGATTTTCACAGGTCCCACATTCACAAAGGAGGATGATTTCAGAGTCTTAAAGGAGAACTATGAGGTGAGTGATTTTCACTCACCTCATAGTTCTAGCCGACCTGTGACAATGAGACTGTCACAGGTCGGCTTAGTAGATCGGGAGGTGAGCGAACACATACCGGCGTTTGCTCACCTCTCGATCCTGTCACGGCTCTCTGCCGTGACAGGGGAGGGGCTGGATTGCCCCCCGCTCCGATCCGCCAGCTCTGACTGGCGGAACGGACGGGGAGGGGGCGGGTACAGCTGGCTCTGCCTCTAGATAGGCAGAGCCAGCTGTCAGTCACGCAGCTGGGCGGATCCAGACATAATTGTTTGGATCTGCTTCAGATGCGGCGTCTCAGTATACCGCGAGCTACAGCTTGCGGTATACTGAGCCTAGGGTGACGGGAGGACGCTAGTTTGTGTCCTCCCGTTACCCTAAGGAGAACTATGGGGAAAAGCCTTAACCCCATAGTTCTCCTTTAAATGGGAGCAGCTGCAAAGCCATATGTTTTGACAAGTTGGCATTAAGATGATGGGCATGGGGGTGATTTAGGGACTTTTGTTACTGCTCCAGCAGTTGGGGAAGAGACATTTTCATTGGGAAGGATACTGCTAGAGGTGGGGTGTTGGGAGCAGGAGGATTCTGCAGAGAGTTAAGTAGGGGAGATGCAGAAAGTGAGGAATAAGGAGGTATAGTGCAGGCCCTTTGCTGCTGACTTGTCTCATTGAGGTGCTGTTTTTTGGTGCAGAATCATGTGTTTCCTTATATATGTGGTACACAAATGGCTTGTACTTTTGCCATAGCTGATAAAGCAGAGTCTGCAGACAACAGTGATTTCAGCAAAAGATGCCTTAAAAAGCCCACACTGCAGAGCTCTGTGGACTGGCCCTTAGAGGATCAATGGCCTGTACCTATTACCATTAGATGGATTAGGATGGCTGCCACCTCCAATCTTCTGCAAGCTTCCCGACAAAATCCTTCCTCACTGCTGTTCTGCCTCTCTCTCAGAACTTTCCTCTTCTCCAATATGTGGCACCCAAGGATGGTCTGCACCTCATTACCCACCTCCTCCTCATTGGTGCCCACTGGGCAGTAAACAGCTGCTGCTGGAACATCACTACCTAATGTTCCCATGTCTATGGTCCTGGCACTAACTTCCTCATCCTCAATATCTGAAATTAAGAATGCTTGCACATGACAAAGATCATCTTCCTGCAGCAAATCAATAATAATATGTTCAAATAACTTCATCAATTCCTCAAAGCCAATTTCAGAGCTATGGAGGGACTAGCAGAAGTGGAGGAGGAAGAAGAGGGCACATTAGCAGAAGTTGCAGTTAACTGGCTGCTCTGCCCTTGGGAGGAGGAAGAAGAGGAGGGCTTTGTCAATCACTGAACTACTTTGTTCAGGTTCTGTGGCTGTATAGCATGATTACTCTGAGATAGAAAATGTGCCCTACACAGCAGAACCTGTCTCGCGTTTTTTGACTGCCTGACATTTTTAATAAAGGAGATTGCCAAAATAAATTGCAGGTATGGCAATAAAGGGAATAAATATGTGATGCGTTGGTATATACTACTTTAGCACACAAGTATGCAGTGATGTGCTGCAAACAAACTGCGGCTTTGCCTTTGACAGCAACAAGTGTACACTGCACATCCCAAAATAAAAAAGACCCTAGCAAAAATAAATAAATAAATAGATAGATACTTAAATAAATAATTAAAGTATACCTTTCCCCTCAAAAAATAAACCCTAAGGCCCCTTTTACACAGGCAATGGAGGAAAAACTGAAATTACCGGAACCATGTTGGTCTATGGGGAGTTTAATGTAAATGGTCATGTGTCCATTTACATAAGATTACCCCCGATTTGCCACAATCAGGTCCACCAAAATGGAACTTATTCCATTTGTTTCTCCAGGCCTGGCTGGAGTCAGGGGTAAATGGACGCACACCCGCTTAGATCTGTTTGCCCATAGACTAACACAGAGCTGTTGATCAGATCAGCCCGAGAAACTGACAGAATGCCCATGTGAAAAAGGCCTAAAACATTTTTTTTAACCCAGCAGAAAATTTAAAAAATGCATACACATGAAATAGAGTAAAATAGAAAAAAATCCTATAAAACAACCAAAAAACAAAAGACTGCAGGGGAAGGGGAGGGGGGATGTTCAGCAGCTAAACTACAGTTGTTGCTGACATACACAAAAAAGGTATTCTTAGAAGAATTAAACGGACTGTTGGGTCTCTGAACTGAGAACACGGGGGATACACAAGAATATGTAGTCTATCACTGTAATTCCCAATAATTTAGCGCAATATAGCACTGCACAGTAACTGCATACTAATTCTCCCTACACCAGCTGTACACTCTCCCTGAAAGATTCCAATGCACACTGAGAAATTAAACCCAACCTTTTATAGTGAGGGGACTGTAAAATAATGCAGCCCCCATTATCAACCCTTCTAAAACATCTGACCTAAGTTCAAGTGCCTTGCAATGCATTGTTGTTACAAATTTACCATAAACTCATGAGGTCCGCAAACCTTGAACACGCAGGATTCACCTCAAACCCATAGAAGTGGTAAATCTGTACCTTGTTCTTAGTCACTATTTAAAACATGTATATTAGAATTGAAGATGGTTTATGCACTTTTTCAAATCATTCAAGCTCAACCATGTGTGGTATGCATGCAGAGAAACAGAGAAAAAATAGAAATTATTTGCTACATTGTAGAACAAATTCAATATGTGCAGTGAACTCAAATACCTCAAAGCAATTTATCAGTGATGTTTTAAAAGATAGTTCAGATTCTCATTTTTTTTTATTATTAACTGCACTCCAATGTTCGGTTCATTAAAAATAGACAGATCATTAGATATGATGTGACCCAAGCTACCACGAGACAGAAAATGTTATACTTTGAAAATATAGACCTCCCTATATTGTTTTTGTAGCGCAGATTAGAGATAACACTAAAGAATGTAAATTAAATGACACTGCTTTAAACTTAATAGAAACTGTGTAAATGTGTTTGTATGTATTTACACTACATGACTACTTTATTAGAAACTCCTGGTCAGTAATGCAAATATACAAATACTGAATAATGTAGTTGCATATCTATACAAAAAAGCATGTAGCCGTGGTCATTTGGGTAGCATAGTTACTGGATCAGCTATTAGAATAGGAAAGATGCATAATCTGAGCAGCTTTCATTGTTGAGTCATAAGGTCTGGCTGGTCCACTTTGTCCGTAGCACCTCACCTACTGCCCAATAACTAAGGACACCCTCAGTTGAAACCTCTCAGACCCCACCAAGGCTCATAGTCTCCAGAGTCCCCGTATTATATTCCTGGCTCACCTGGGCCGCACCTGCTATCAGCTACCCATGTGGGACGTTGAGAAGCGCTGTTTGGGTAAGGCCCCTCCATACATGTGATGTCTCCTCCTCCCCTTTTTCTGCCAGCAGTACTACAACTCCACTGTATGGTCAGAACTTTTTTCCACTTGCAACCTTAAAAAAGTGCCAAATCCACCTTGTGAGGTGCCCCTGTAAGAAAATGGGGTTGATTAAAACAAATAATAGTATAGATATTAATAAAAAATATCCATATTATAATATTAACGCCCACTTTTCCTGTTTGAGAGCGAAAAGTTAGCTAAGAAATAATATATGGTACACATAATTATAGTTACATAGTTACATAGTATTTGATGTTGAATAAAGACATAAGTCCATCAAGTTATATATGTGTAACTTGATTATGGATAAGAAAAGATTACAAATATGACAAAAACAATCATCTCTGAAGTCATGCTGACACTGTTCTTCCTTCTGGAAGGTAGCTACTTTTGTTCCCCATGGTCTCTGTATGTTGTAGAGAAGCCACCGCTCCAAGCTCCTTTCCATGATGGACTACAATCTCAATACAAATTATTAGATTAATTGTGAGATTGTAGTCCATCATGGGAGTGAGGTTGAAACAGTGGCTACTCTATTACACACACAGTGATTTGTGGGGAACAAGAGTAGCCACTCTCCAGAAGGAAGGACACTGTCAGCATGAATTCAAAGATGATTAGAGGATCTACAGCTCAGTGATATGCAAATAAGCTACATTTTTAATAGGGTACTTGAATGCATTTTTAAGATTAAACTCCTGAGTTTAGTGTCACTTTTATCCTCCAACACTTTGGGTTCTGGACCATCCCTTCAGCACAAGCAACACTGAAAGAAAGATATCCCCTACACCAAACCCATCACTCTATCTTTCAATAACCTAACTGTCTTTAGGCCCCGTTCACATTGAGCGATTTATCGCGCGATTTTTGTAGCGATATCGCTCATATTTCCGCACTATATCGCTCTATGTAGCTTCACCAATACATTTCAATGTAGCTGTTCACATCTCGTCGCTCAATGTCGCTCAATGTCGCTCAATGTCGCTCAATGTCGCTCAATGTCGCTCAATGTCGCTCAATGTCGCTCAATGTCGCTCAATGTCGCTCAATGTCGCTCAATGTCGCTCAATGTCGCTCAATGTCGCTCAATGTCGCTCAAAGTCGCGCGATTTGCATGTCGCTCAGTGTGAATGGGGTCTTATAGTGCTGAGATATAGTGGCTTTCTTGGCAGTTGATTTCTTATGGCACATCAAAATTTAGTTTCTTTGATCAGTGCCTCCCTTAGGTTGTCCATGTTCTTGGTGCCAATGACTGCATGAACAGATCCTATAGTATTTGGTCACAAGCTGCCTAATTTATTGTGAACATTTTAAGGCACATCTATCTGCATAGGAGGCTGGTTTATAAAATGCATCCACTATGGAATTATTGACATCTGGGTCTCGTTTTTTTTTGTTGTTGCCTAAAACATGGACAACACTGTTTTTAGAAGGACCTCACCTTTGTCAGTGCCCCCTCTCCCTATTAAAAGACAGTTCTCCAAACACTGTGCAACTTTCCCCTTTCCCACTGCCCATTCTACACACCGCTGCAAAAAAAAGCTGAAGGCCTAAAACAGAGAGCAAGATATTGCATACCACATGGGTAAACATAAATAAACTTCAAAATGGCTATTCATTTTGCACCCTGTGAACTTTATGCTCTACAGATGTAAAGGTAGCAGCCTAAAAACAGATTCAATGCCTGTTTTGGCCAATTAAGCATTCTTCCCCATCTCCCTTACCATCTCCCTTACTGTCAGGGTTCCACTCTGACTTTACTGGTTTTCAGCATTCTGACTTGGCTGCCATTTTACTCGCGTGTGTTTCCTTCTTTCCCTGAGCAGACTCTGGAACTTTGCTCACTACTCCCAGGCTTCCTCTAATGGCCAGACAGGAGAGCATCATCTGAGAGAGTCAGATGGGAGTTTCCTGTCTCTGAGTGATGATGTCACGCCACTCACTATACATAAACCACTCAGTCCAGTCTGACCTTGCCCTTGCGTGGTCTTCCATCTAGTGCATTCCTGCTGCTCTGAGTATCCTGGGTCTGTGTATGACCCAATCCTGGCTGATGTAATCCTCTCGCTCCTACTCCTGGCTTGTTCATGACAACGCTAATTTCCTGGCTCCAGCTCCTAGCTTGTTCCTGACGACACTTGACTGGTTTGTTCCTGTTTATGATTCTGCTTGCTCCTGTGGAAACTGTTCTTAATAAATATTTTAACTAGCACCTTTCGCTTGTCTGATTTTCATTGTGCTCTGACACTTACCAAGTCCCATGCATCCTCAAACAGTTAATACTGCACCCTGCATAATTTTTCTACTAAAGTATTATATACAGGCTAGTCCTTTTGAGCACCACCTCCAGAGATGACATCACCAGATACTGCACCAGTGGGGTTTTGAAAGGGCCTGCCATTCTGCCTAGGTTGACTTCCTTGTTAATCTTGTCTTTGAGAACCCCTGGATATCACTGGCCCCCACCCCCAATTCCAAAATATCCACTAATATTTGTTACTACTGAAACCCTGAAAATACAATTTTGAGTGAATAGATTCTTAATAAAATACAACCCCAATTCCAAAAAAGTTAGGACACTGTGTGAAATCTGCATAAAAATAGAATGCAATGATTTGCAAATCTCACAATCCCATATTTTATTCACAATAGAAAATAGAAAACATAGCCAATGTTTAAACTGAGAATATGTACCATTTAAAGAAAAAAATAAGGTAATTTTGAAATTGATGGCAGCAACACAGGGCAACAAAAAGCTGGCAAAGTAAGTGGTACTAACAAGGAAGGGCTTGAAGGAAATGTTGCAACTAATTAGGGTAATTAGCAACAGGTCAGTAACATGAGTATAAAAATAGCATCTTAGAGAGTCAGAGTGTCTCAGAAGTGAAGATGGACAGAGATTCATCAATCTGTGAAAAGCTGAATCTAAAAAAATGTCAATTTCAAAAAAATGTTCCTCAAAGTAAAATTGCAAAGACTTTAAATAAATCATCATTTAAGTACATAATATCAAAAGATTCTGAGAATCTGGAAAAATCTCTGTGCGCAAGGGACAAGGCTGAAATGCAAAATTGGATGCCCGTGATCTACTGGCCCCCAGGTGGCAATGCATTAAAACCAGGCAAGATTCTGTGATGGACATCACTGCAAGGGCTCAGGAATGCTTCCAAAAGTCACTGTCTATGAGCACAGTTCATCTTGTCATCAAACTGCAAGTTAAACCTCTATCATGCAAAGAAGAAGCCATATCTGAACATGGTCCAAAAACGCCGCCATCTTCTCTGGGCCAAAGCTCATTTAAAATGGTCTGTCACAAAGTGGAAAACTGTTCTGTGGTCAGACAAATCGAAATTTGACATTCTTTTTGGCAACCATGAGCGCAGAGTCCTCCGAACAAAAGAGAAAAAGGACCTTCTGGCTTGTTATCAGCACTCAGTTCAAAAGCCTGCATTTCTGATGGTATGGGGGTGCATTAGAGCATATGGAATGGGCAGGTTGCACATCTGGAAAGACACCAATAATGCTGAAATATATATCCAGGTTTTAGAGCAGCATATTCTCCCATCCTGATGATTTCTTTTCAGGGAAGGCCTTGTATATTTCAGCAGGACAATGCTAAACCGTATACTGCATCTATGACAACAGATGCAGTATAGTTGTACCTATGACAACTATGGCTTCATTGTAGAAGAGTCCGGGTGCTTAACTGGCCTGCTTGCAGCCAAGACCTTTCACCAATTGAAACTATTTGGCACATCTTGAAACAAAAAGTACGTCAAAGAAGACCCAAGGCTGTTACGCAGATAGAATCCTATATCAGGCATGAATCGGACAACATTCCTCTCCCAAAACTCCAGCAACTGGTTTTCTCAGTTCCCAGACATTTACAGAATGTTGTTAAAAAAAGGGGGGGTGCTACACCGTGGTAAACATGGTCCTGTCCAAACTTTTTTGAGATGTGTTGCTGCCATCAATTTCAAAATTACCTTAATGGCACATTTTCTCAGTTTAAACAAGGGATATGTTTTCTATTTTTTGTTCTAAATACAATATGGGTTTATATGATTTGAAAATCATTAGATTCTGTTTTTATGTAGATTTTACACAGTGTCCCAACTTTTTGGGAATTGGGGTTGTAATACAAAAAAGGCTTATTACTCCCATGCAAATAATCTCTCTCTGCACCCAAAATCTGAAGCTGATAAGATGTTGGTGTTACTGCTGCAAAAGTCCTTACCTTTTTATGGCCAAGGATGTAAGGAACACAATTGCTTACAGCAGGCTGACACAGTGACCCTTACAGCCACTGCAGTTTCCCAGGCTGTAAGTTTATGGTCGCATCAGTAAACAAAAACCTACAGTCAAATGGTGCCCAGGACTGCCTGTAATAATGAATGGAAGTCACATCCATTCATTCATTTTTGTATGCCCCCCACACCTTTGCTGCCGCTCACCAGCCAGTGCCTTTGTTTATATTGCTGGTGATGAGACCAGGGCCACAGACCGGGGGTACAGGTGGTGCTTCTGCACTGGGTCTGGACCCCATCGGGTTTGCAGGGGGGCCCAGCAGCCTTGGTGTGGCATTTGGCCAGGCAGAGCAGAGCAGAGCAGTGGCATCCTCTCACTGCAGGCTATATGTTCTGGCATGTACCAGGATGTACCCTGGATTCAGAGGACAGAACAAAGTCTGTTATTTCAAGGAAGAAAGAACTTTTCCCAGGTGCTGATTTTCTGGCTGTGCTGTGACATCACCGGGCAATTACTTGCATCACTTAGCTGGCCCCCTACAGCAAAGACTTCAAGTTCAATTTTATCTTATCCACTGAATTTTATCCCAAAGTAAAGCAAGGCCACACCCTGACAGGCAGGCTGTCCCATCAACCCCATATTCCTTTATATATTTTTCATTGATACTATGAATCAGTGCACTTAATCATAATTCATTTGGGGTGATTGCTTGCATAAAGGCATTTAGACTTTGTTACATATCACCAAATGACATAGGAAAATGTGTGTTTGTTATTGGTACTACTTCATCTTGATAGGCAAAGTTACAATACTATACTAGATCTCATAGTTCTATATAATAATTTATTACATATGCATTATTTTTTGCATTATATTTAATAATGTGTTACAAAAAAAGTATTGGGACATCCCTCCAAATAATTGGATTCAGTTGTTCCGTGAAACGTCTTTGCTACTAAATATTCCACGATCAACTGTTAGGGGTATTATAACAAAGTGGAAGCAACTGAGAGCAACAGCAACTCAGCCATGTAAAATGACAGAACGGGGTCAGCGCATGCTGAAGCGCACAGCACAACAGTGCACAGAAGTCGCCAACTGTCTGCAGAGTAAATAGCTACATACCCCCAAACTTCATGTGGCCTTCAGATTGGCACAGCAGTGCGTGGAGAGCTTCATGCAATGGGTTTCCATGGTCGAGCAGCTGCATCCAAAACCTTACATCACCAAGTGCTATGCACATTTCCAGATGCAGTGGTGTGAAGCACGCCACCACTGGACTCTAGAGAAGTGGAGACGTGTTCTCTGGAGTGACGAATCACGCTTCTCTGTCTGCCAATCCGATGGACATGTCTGGGTTTGGCGGTTGGCAGGAGAACGGTACTTGCCTGACTGCATTGTGCCAAGTGTAAAGTTTGGTGGAGGGGGGGTTATGGTGTGGAGTTGTTTTTCCAGGGGTTAGGCTTGGCCCCTTAGTTCCAGTGAAGGGAACTCTTAAGGCATCAGCATACCAAGACATTTTGGACAATGTCATGCTCTCAACTTTGTGAGAACAGTTTGGGGATGGCCCCTTCCTGTCCCAACATGACTGCACACCAGTGCACGGAGCAAGGTCCATAAAGACATGAATGAGCGAGTTTGGGGTGGAGGAACTTGAAAGGCCTGCAGAGTACGGACCTCAACCCAATAGAACACCTTTGGGATGAATTAGAGCAGAGACTGCGAGCCAGGCCTTCTCGTCCAACATCAGTACCTGACCTCACAAATGTGCTTCTGGAAAAATGGTCAAACAATGAGATCACCTTGTAATTAATATAAATGTTATGTTATTTTTATTAATAACCACGTAACTTAATTTCTATGTGTATTTAGTAGGGAAAAGACTGGGGGAGGGGGGGGGCTGTCAGGTAGGCTGT
>NW_017308011.1:291377-298391 GCF_000935625.1 Nanorana parkeri
CTGTGCATACACCCAGATCCTTTGTATTTAAAAGCCCCTTCCCTGTACAGGTACTTCCTATGGTAGTCAAGTGGTTAAAGTGTATGTAAACCCAATCATTAAAATCATATAATATTTAACATGTTTATGTAATTTCAAAAGTATTGTTGATATTTGTAAATGTACAGCTTCCACTAAAATAATACCTGTCATTCCTGCCATGAAAGTCCTTGTTCAAGTCATTCCTGTTATAGGGTGAACATGACAAGTCCCGTTTTGACACTTGTGCTTTGGTATTGTCACCTTATTATGCAGGCTCCTGATTAAACTGCAAGTGGTCATTTTGATACACATTATGCAAGTATGTACCACTGTTGTTGCCATCAAAAAACCCACCCTTAGCAATTCAATGTAGCCATTGCTAGAGTGCCTGCATATAGAGAGGAAATGCAATCAGTCTGCAGGGGATCAGCAGAAAAGTATTTAAAAAATGAAGATAAGTATTTTAGTTACCGTATATACTCGAGTATAAGCCGAGATTTTCAGCCCATTTTTTTGGGTGAAAAGTGCCCCCCTCGGCTTATACTCGAGTCAGCGCCAGCGCGTCTTCTTACTTACCTCGCCGAGCGTCGCGTCACTGCTGCTCGGTGTGCGGCGCTCCGAGCGGGGTCATCTGGCAATTGATGCTGATAAAAGTAATTTTTCTTAATCTTAATGCCTTACTCTTACCTTCTTTATAACAGAGCCCCAGTGGTAGTGTAAACTTATTTACCCCAAGCTGCAATATGCATAGAATGACTGCTGCTATCTTAACTCTAGATGTCACTCTGCACAGTATGTGATGGACCACTGCCGCAAGATCACTGCTCTTACATAAATAGCAGTAGTCTTTCTCTTCAGCCTACAAAGTGGGATAGGGACGTGCTGGGGCTCTAACGTTAAGATGATAATAAAACATACAGGGTTATTCACAAAGCTGCCAAAGGCAGCCGAGTGAATAACCGAGCAGAAGTGAACAGAGCCGAACGAAGTTCGGTTATTCACTCCGGCTCAGTACGGCTGATTTCAGCCGTACATCAGCTGAAATCAGCCATACATCGGCTGCCTTTAGTCAGCCGAACATACTTACATGTTCGGCTGAGCTGAAGTACTGAGGGACTTTGACTCAGCAGATCAAACATCTGGATCAGCTGAGCCAAAGCTCCGGCAGCTCACTTGCTGCTGTTCGCCCCTATTCTCAATGCTCTACGGCATTCGGCTAGGCTATTCTGCTCGGTACCTCCGAAGTACCGAGCAGAATAGAAAATCAGTGAAAAGACTGTCCAAAAAAAAAGGTTGATGTCATGGCCGGCTCCGCCCAGTTGTTATTGTTTAATGACAGATCATTGTCCCCAGGCCATTTGGGGACGCTGATCTCTCATTACAACTGGGCGGAGCCAGCCATGAGATCACGGCTTGCTCCACCCAGCTTTCATTTGCAGGGCGAACAACCGATCCTTTGGCAGGCCATTCTCCCCGCTTCAGCTGTCATTTCGGCTCAGTCGAGCCAAAGCATATGCGTTCGGCGTGGCTGAGCCGCTCGGGCGCCTTTGGCTGTTGTACGGACTATTGTAAATAGCCTGTAAAGCAGCCCTGCGGTTTGACTGGACTGAACTGAAGGGCTCCGGCGGCCTAAGAGATCCAAAGGATCAGCCAAAGCTATGGCTGGATCCTTCGGCTCTTTAGTGAATAACCACATAGTATTTAAGCAGCCTCAATTTAATAAATATTTTTTCTAAGCCTTCAATTAGGCTTTAAAAAATGTGCAAATGTTTATGATACACTGTGCTTAATAAACTAAATGTTATTCAGTTTGGGATTACATTTATTTTAATGGGACTGAGAGGAATTGTGTATAGTAAGAGTTATGCCTTAATGTACATAATGAATGTTGCTTTGCCTTATCTCATGCTCTCGGGGTGTGTCCTAACAGAACCAAGCTTGGTTTTTACTTATGATGTACCTAAACTTCCTTTACCATATATTCTTGGTATAATTATGTGAGAGTTACGTAGAGGATATCCTTACATTGTCGTTGTCTTGAAACTAGTCATGAGACCATCATGAGTGCTGTGTATGATCTATATGTCATGCCTGTATGTCTTATATTGATTCGTCAGAACTTTGCCTCTGTGTGTCTATGTATAAAAAAGTTGAATATTGATCCACAGCACTCTGTTGTCACAGCTCTCTATTCCCGAGTACTTGAAGGATGGACCCTCGGCACACAGTAGAGATTGCATGACATACACAGGAATTAACCCTTTCAGGGACCTTTTTTTTTTCTTCAAATTTGTGAGGATTCACGGAAATGTTAAACATGTAGATTGCCACTCCTAAATATCCTGAATCTATTTACTTTGCTAAAATCATGACATACCTTGCTATGCGTGGGGAGCTCCTCCACCAATTGCTGGTGATATAATGATAAGGCAACATTGTATGAGTTACTGCTTGTTAATCCACAGGAGGCTTTCCAAGCCATGACAAATGGGCATGATATTCCTTCCTTTCTATGATAAACTGTCACAAACCAGCTCTTTGCTAAAGATTTCCTTTCAAGGTACATAATGCAAAGCTGGGAAGCACCATGATACGGTATCTGGACATTGGTTTTAGGATCTATTTATTTATTATTGATTTATTTGTTTTAATTTAGAATTATAGTAAATTAGATTTAATAAAATCCCCTCTTTGTGAAATATCCTCTATATAGTATATCCTATCTTTTGGGCTTGTATAGAAATGAACACAGCAGGGGATGGAGACTCATTTCAGTCCTTCTTACTGTGCAACATTACTGAGCAGTTTATCGAAAATCATACTAAATAAGTATTTCTACACATTCTACTACACTGCAGGGAAGGCCTTATTTTATCACTATCACTACTTGAATTACTTTGTACTCTGCACGCTGGCCTCATTTTATATTTCCTTTGATTCCATATTAGTAATAAGGCGTGAACAAAAGTAGCCTGCTTGGACACTAATATAAGTCCTTACATTTTTCTTGCTGTTAATATGCATCTTGTTTAAAATGCACATGCACTGCACATAGTATGAATGAATGCAGAAAAAAATGGAAATAAGTGCTATAATTTAAAACTGCTGGATACAGCAATAACAACACCCATAACAAGTAAACCAGTAATCATCTATTCTACACTTTAAAGTACAAACAATGCTGACTAACCTGGTATAACCCCCATTCACCTTGTGCCAGGCTGGGTAAGATATGTAATTTTAATTGGCAAATATAATATTTATTAACTGGCATACAAAATATCCAAAAGTAATCAAAAAAAGTTTTTAAAGAGGTCCAAGGATGAAAAGCATTTGAAAAATATGTTTTTTAATTTTTTATTTCAAAAGCAGTGGAGTAGACTTCGTTGCATTTTCGTACCTTTTTCTGTTCTCTTGATGCATGTCAGAATATTTCAGTAACTACTTTTAGTCAAGTATTGTAAAGACTGCCATCTTGGCATTCTTCCAGAAGTGCCATTCCCTGCAGTTTCTTTAACCCATGTGACTGAAAAATAGAAAAGTGAATGTAAGGGGTGTATGTGTAATTATTAACACTTCAACATTATTTCCAGGGACAGTGTTTTCTTCTGTAGCCACTTTCACTTTATAGTTTTTCTGTAGTACATTTTCAGCATGCTATATGCTGAATTGTAATCCCATAATTAAATATTTTTAAACAGGATGTACTTGACATTTTCTGCATATTTTACTTGGTGGCTGCACATTTCAGATACACTCCCTGAGAAATCTTATCACATGATTGTTTCCTTGTGTGCTGCTTCTATATGGGTTGACACCCATCGTTATCATCTCCCACTCTACCCTGATACAATGTTCAGCTATAGTCATGAAAATTATTGAAGAAAGAAAACTGATCATAAAATTACAGACACCACAGCATGTAATAACAGCAGATTGTCATCACCCTAAACACACTGTCAGTGGCAACTCTTATACTCAGATTTCTGAATAACAAATGCAATACTTTAGAGTAATGGTTCTCAACCAGTGTAACCTAAGGACCCACATTTGTCCTTGGTCAGTAAGTCGCGACCCAAGTTGGACTGCAATGGAATGCACGAAATTAGGATACCGCACGTTCCAGCGCGGGCGTACAAGCTGTGGGTGGGAGGTGCGTTTGGGGTACCATTCAAATGAACGGCAACCCAACACACCTCCCACACCAGAATGCAAGGTACGTGCGATTAACGCACTGTACTAGTGTGAACAGACCCTCAAAAACACCACCAACTCTCACTACCTTACGAGCACTGGAGTGGATACTCAGCCTGGGGTCCAGCGTGGGCTGCTGAACTGTGACAAAACTCCATCCATATGTGTATTGCTTGTACAGCTTCCTCGCACGCCCTGAAGAGGTGCTGGGAGCCAGAATGTGATGCCACCCCGGTCCAGGCACCTCTAAAGGACACATGAGGGAGCAGTAAAGAAATGCACGTATGTATGGAGCTCCCTCGCGGCCATAGACCCATCCCACCTCAATCTGACACACGGCACCGGGCAGCATATTTTGAATGACCGCTTGGCATTAGAACTGACAGTACTGCGCTCTGGGGAAGCAGAGGAGCCTCTCACCTACAAAAGTGGAAGACATGCGATGACCCACTAAACACGGGGTCACGACCCACCAGTTGAGAACCAAGGCTTTAGAGGGTAGAAAAAAACATAGCACTGTAGTATAACACATTTTGTGGTGAAATATGTAGGGACCCTGCTTTAAGCTATCCATACAGGCATAGATTTCTCTTGTTCATCCTGTGGGCTGATCAAGAGAAATCTAATAGATTCCCTCATCTACACTAAATGGCATGGTAGCTATGGTATTGAGACAGCCTGTGCTTACAATTGTCCAAATACCCAAACAGTGAGTGATCTGAATGGATGCAGTCACTGTTTGGTGACAACTTTCCACCTAGTGCCTTCAATTTTTTTAAATCAAAGTTTATTGAGCTGGGTGGTGCCAACAGGGCCACCCACAATGTGAATTTTCACCAATTCTGCCATATATAGCCATCCTTAAGTTGCAGGGTCCCTAGTGTTTCTGTGTTTACTTTTGCAGCTAGACTGTCATCAGCCTGAGAATTTGTTTAGCTTTTTTGTGCCCCGCAGGTTTTTCCTAAGCTCAGGATGTTGATTGATTCTGTCTGCTATTGTAACATGCTCACCTTGACGGCACTCCATGCACAGCGGGTAGCTCTGCCCCCTCTCCAACGCTATCACTTTTCTCTTCCTTCCTTGCTGGTTTAAGCCGCAAGGTTCAGTCGCCCAGCGTTCGTGCAATGAATGCAGAAGCTGGGCTGAGTGACTCTACTCCTCCTACCTGTCATCACTTCAGCATTGTGGAACCCTTACCTCACATATCGCTACCCTTCCAAGCCAATTAGCTTTATCCTAAAGCCTCATGCTAAGGACTTAAGATATCCTACTAGCTGATACATTAGCTACCACTCAATATCCATTGCTGATATCACAAGACACTCACCTTGCTTGAACTAATTCAGTAGACTCATACTTGTTACAGGATCCTTGCTACTCTTTTGTTACTTACAGCTACCACCAGCTGCTTGTCTTCTAGCAAATAATTACCTATCAACTCGGAGTCTGAGAACCACCCCTGACACCACTTCGTGCTCTAACCTCATTATCTCTGGGAGCAACGCAACCGCAAGTATACTATCCTCAACTTCTGTTTTAAGTTCTACAATGACATTATATGCCTCTGTTCAGTTGACATTCTCATTCAATTATTCAGACTACTGAGAGACTCTAATTATCTGCACTTGCAAACGCAGGTTTGGCATTACTGAATTACATTTGATTCTGGATAGTTATCTACATTTCCATTGTAATACAAAATAAGACTGTAGTACGAGAATATTGCTCTACTAAAAAGTTCACTCTAAATTAGCTAATGATTTCACTCATCATTGTGCACAACGCATGACATGTCCTTTGTATGTTAATAGAGACTTATTTCAAGACATCCATGGCTGTGATCTATGCAAAATCCTTGCCACATATTGCTTGAGTGTTACAGCTACTGTTGAGGAGTTTCCAGTAATCAGTGTGTTCATAAATCTGTATTATCTCCAGCCTATCGCTGTTGTCCGGTGCTGCAAGTTGAATGTGATAAATGTTTGAAGCAATCTTCCAGAGTGCTATTTTCTAATTTTTGCTCTGCCCAGATGAATCCATTGTGTAATGCTCTTCTGATTTATAGTTGCCTTGCTGGAGGGTGATCAAGAAGGAACTGTGCAAGTAAATGCCTGTAGGGTGCGTCTTTAACTGAATATTCTGTGGTGGAGAATGTCCAGGTAGAGCTGGGTAGAAGCTGCTGCTGCTGCTGATGCTGCTGCTGTACATAGTATGAAGGATTCACCTCTTATAGAATAAGGTACTGGTTGTTTCTCTGTCAAGGGGGCAAGTCGTGCAAAGAAAAAAAAAAATAGCACATTAAAAAAAGACAAGCTACACTAAATTTGGGTTTGAAAATTGGCCTCGCTAAGTACTGTATGTAGGGCAGATTTTCTGCCATCTTTTTCAGGTACCCTGCATCCCAACCCTCTCTCTCAAAGTTTAGCTACCAGTAAAATAACTAAAATTGGAGCCCAACTTTTTTATCCCCCTTCATAGGCCAAGGATATTTTCCTGAGAGTGGATGCAGCCAGGAGAATAAGTACTGGGGTATTTGGAGATGTCAGCCTGCTATACACTTTAATAGTCATTCCACACCATCCTGAGAGGATTAGTGCTTTAGATAGTTCATAGAGTTATCTGTATCAAACCAATCAAAGGGACCACTAAGGAATAAAGGGACAGAATGATTTAGCTCCAAAAGAGGGCAACTATGCATTCCACAAATTCTGACCTGGTAAATATTAGGGGGGCAGAGATCCCACAAATGATAACAAGTCTCCGTTAAAAATACTTAATATACATATATATATATATAAT
>NW_017308011.1:298546-305667 GCF_000935625.1 Nanorana parkeri
TATATAATATATAATACATTTTATATATAACATATAAGATAGGATGTATGTGTGACAGTAAATCACAGGAAATCACGCAATTAATATATTCAATTAATATACTCAAACCTCTCTGATAGTGATTGTCCCTTAATTTGCCTGTGCAGCAATGCCTGCACTTACTCAAGCATGTACATGCAGAGCTCATATTGCCAGATAGAGAGAGTGAACACGTCTCACACTCATGTAGCCTTCCCTTTATTGGGTTTTGTCCTTGCATTGCTGAAGCATGCCCTCTGTGGATTCTGCCCTGCTGCTTCTCAGCTGAGGAGATGCAGTAGTGACAAAACAGACACACATGTGAATTTCATCCTGGGTGTATGCTATAGAGGACTAGCTTGGTAGATCTTGCCTGAGGAAGACTGGGGTTTTAAATGCAGTGTATAATAGATGTTTTGGTAGTTTGTATGTTATCCTATGTATGTGTATGCATGTGTATATAAATAGAAAACAATATAGAAACAAAATCGTAAAAATCAATTCTGTCCATTTTAAGGTGAATAGGGTAGGGATCATCACACAAAGGACATTTAGAGCCGAGCACTGTTAGAGGTAAAACATGCCAAGGAAAAAAAACTCCAATCAGCACAGAGAGGGACCTCATTTTATTAGCTTTTAAGGGTGTCATAAGAAAAACATAAATTCTTTAAATCACATGCTTCAGAAATGCCCTTTTGCCATATGTGTTGTTACAGAACTGTACGATTCTCCAGGACAGCATCTGCCCCTTGTATTTTGGCATTACATATTCTGTATATGTGATAAATGTATTTAATGTAACATTGTTCCTTGACTTACATAAAACAGCACACCCCTCTCTGAAAAATGTTACCTTCAAAAAACATTTTTAAGTAGTTTTGCTGCAATACATCCAGCGTTACTCACAAAAGGGTGAAGAGTTTGTAGGAGGCAGGAGCAGTGAACAATTATGTCCAAAATAGCTGATTTAGAAACACACTCCAATTCAGCTCACTTTCCAGTTCAGCTATATTGTCCTAGATTGTTCACTTCTTCTGCCATCCCCAAACTCTTCACCAGTGGTGTAACTACCAGGGTCGCAAAGGTCGCAGCTGCGACCGGGCCCTGGAGTTCCGCCACTTAGAGGGGGCCCAGGACAGGAGGACGGGCCCCAGAGGCAGCTTCACCGGCACTTCACTGAGACACGGCTCAGTCTCCAGCCCAGCAGCGAGAGCAGGAGGGGAGAGAGAGCAAGCCGACACGCAGAGCAGAGGGATGAGAGAGGGAACTCCCGCACTACCCCACCGAGGGTGCTCTCCACATTGCCCTGCTGGGACTCCGCTCCACCCTGCAGTGGCAGAGAACGAGACGATTGAACTACAGCCGGGCGGGCACTGACAGTGGAGGACACTGGGGCTGGGGCCCAGTACCGCCAGTCCAGTGAAGGAAGAGGTCTCTGACGGTCCGGTGCTGTAAGAAGCCCGCTGCGGCAGATAAGGAGCTGCAAGGAAAGGGCCCCCCCGACCAGCCCACCTGAGACCCTGCAGAGCTTACCATAGACAGTCTCTGTGGGCTGTGCAGGATCTATGGTGGGTTATGTGGGGAGTCAGGTGGGTGTGTTGCTATGCCTTCTCTCTCTCTCTCTCCTGACTGTCTCTCTTCTCTCTCTCTCTCTCTCTCTCTCTCTCTCCTGGCTGTCTCTCTTCGCTCTCTTGCTCGCTTTCCTGGCTGTATATCCTCGCTCTCTCCGGGCTGTCTCTCTCGCTCTCCCTCCTGGCTGTCTCTGTTTGCTCGCTCTCCCTCCTGGCTGTCTCTCTTTGCTCGCTCTCCCTCCTGGCTGTCTCTCTTTGGTCTCTCTCCCTCCTGGCTGTCTCTCTTTGCTCGCTCTCCCTCCTGGCTGTCTCTCTTTGCTCTCTCTCTCTCTCCTGGCTGTCTCTCTTTGCTCGCTCTCTCTCCTGGCTGTCTCTCTTTGCTCGCTCTCTCTCCTGGCTTTCTCTCTTCGCGCTTGCCTGTATATTCTGCAAAAAAAAAAAATGCTACACACTGCTAGAGCATTGGGGTTTTGCTTTAAGAAAAGGTGGCAACCCTAATCAGCTCACCTCCCGGGTGAAAGGGGACCATGGCTGGATCTAGCAAAAAGCAGAGGGTGCGGGGAAGGGGGGGGGGTTTGACCTGTGCATGCTGTAAAATCCATGCATTGGCCCTGGACCCCTCCGCTGGACATCCGCCTCGCTCTACCATCACTTATCGCAGTTCAATTAAAACATTTTCATTATGGGTGTAAGTGGGGCCTCACATTTGAGTTTTGCCTAAAGGTCTCACGAACTCTAGAGCCGCTTTTTAAAACAATGTACCTAATTTTTTTCCTCTTGGGGGGGGCCTTCATGGATTTTTGCACCGGGGCCCTGAGGTCACTAGTTACTCCCCTGCGCTTCACCCTTTAGTGAATAACTCTGATAGATTGTATCTAGTATTATTAGGCCAGAGCTAAGCATCTAAGCTAGTAGACAGAAAAGTTCTAAAAGCTATTGGGAGGTTTACACTTCAATATGACATAAAGCTAAATCTCTGAACTTCGTATAAATTGTCAAAAAGTGTCAAAATATTTCATAGCATAGCTTGTGATCTTCTTTTAATTATGTACCACACTGAATTGTGTACAAAGTTTAATATAATAAAAATACACTACAAAACCACAACCCCCCCATTCCAGAGATGAAGTAGTTGTTTTGGAAAAATAAAAATGATAGAGCCATATTTTAATGACATAAAGCACAGTGGCTGGAGAGTAATCACACAGCTTGATTGGGCAGCAATTTAAGAGGGCAAGTCAAGGTAGGTTTTATTGTGAAATAAAAAATAATGTGTTTTATGTCATAGACAATAGCCAGGAATATATAGCAAAGACATGCTGCATATCATAGATGCCTTTTTACAAGGCCACTGTGTCAGAGGGAGAGAAAAGGCAGATTTTATTGTGAAATAAAAATTACAGTTCATTATGTCAGACACATGAGACAGAACTATAGCACAGATACACTGCACATCATGGAAGCTTATTTAGCAGACTGCATTTGAAGAGAGCAATGAGATACTTTTTATGAGATCAAAAATAAAAAAAAACATACAGTGGATTATGTTAGAGACATAAGCCAGAAAAATAAAAACTAATATTTCTCAGATTCCACTAGAAAAATATGCCACCCACAGGTCCTTCCCTCTGGCTTGAGAAAGAGGTTAATCCTCAAAAATGCATTGCCTTGACCCCTGCCCTCATCGATCCAGCACCGTCGGCACCCTGTGCCATCCCTGCCTCACCTCTCCCCTGCAGGATTCTAAAAGCTAGCTCCCCCTGCCATCCTTGCCTCACTGCTCCTCTGCAGGATTTTAAAAGCCGTCGGCACCCTGTGCCATCCCTGACTCACCACTCCCCTGCAGGATTCTAAAAGCTAGCTCCCCCTGCCATCCTTGCCTCACTGCTCCTCTGCAGGATTTTAAAAGCCGTCGGCACCCTGTGCCATCCCTGACTCACCACTCCCCTGCAGGATTCTAAAAGCTGGCTCCCTGTGCCATCCCTGCCTCCCCGCTTCTCTGCAGGATTCTAAAAGCCATTGGCACCCTCTGCCATCCCTGCCTCACCGCTCCCCTGCAGAATTCTAAAAGCCAGCTCCTTTCTCCATTCAGCTATATTCAACTTCGGCTCTGCCCGGCCATCATTGTGCGGCTCCTTCCACATCCAGCATCATCCAGCTGCTGCTACATCTGGATGGACAGTGTTCAGTCTTTACAACACGCAGCACCATCCTACCACTTCCTGGCTGAAGGGACCTGCATACCAACACTATCACCATTGCTTATCTTGCTGGACACCGAAGTTTCCCACAGAGCTGCAGGATCATCTGATGAGCCCACTGCACAACACCCCAATGTGAGTGCAATTTAGTTTGCTTCCATTTTATTTTAGGTCAACAGTGTTACATGATCAGTGCTTTTACTCCTAGAACCGATTGTTCCACATCCCCTGAGGAGTATACAGAGATACCATCTCATACACCTCACAACACCCATATGGTTTCTACATGTGTTACTCACTTAATTAAAATTGTGATCCAACCCTTGGATTTTGACTGAGACATCCTTATTAATAATACGCTACCTCCCTCATCATCATGTGAGTGCTATTACTCTTTGTATCCCCCATTTATTGCACTAGGCTGTGGCGCTCTTGTGCTTTTTCTTTGAGCTTTTTTTATTCTGCATTTCCAGAGGAAGAGGTTTTATTGTGAAAAAAACATTTGGAGTGTATGTTTTTTGAGATAAAGTATGACTTTTGACTAAGCTGCAGTTTCAGAAGGAGAGACAAGACAGATGTTCTCCAAAATAAATATGAGTGCATATTTTCTCAAACCTGGAAATTTGCAAATATTTGATTTACAGTAATATAGGATGCACTTTCATCACTACAGAGTTGATGCATAGAATATAATGCTTAATAGAATGCAATTTTTGAGGCAGAGACCAAGCAGGTTTTGTTAATGTAATAAAAATAGCATGATAGTGTCTACAGCATACATTAAAAAAATCCCACTGAGGAGTAGTAATAATTCAGTGACATTGACTTGCAATGCAGGGATGATACTGCTGAAAAAAAATGCTAAATGTTTGCATCTGAGGAGCAGCTGCAGAAACATTTGGGGGGTTATTCACGGCAGAGCCGAAGGATCCAGCCATAGCCATACCCATATGATTTGGCTTGGCTGAGCCGTATTCACAGCTGACGCGCGGAGAACGGTCGACTGAAGCCGACTGATCTCCACGCAAATGACAGCTGGGCAGAGCCAGCCATGATCTTATGGCTGGCTCCGCCCAGTTGTAATGACAGATCAGTGTCCTCAAATGACCTGGGGACTCTGATCTGTCATTAAACAATAACAACTGGGCGGGACCTGCTAGAAGACTCTGGCAGGTGACGGTAAATAGGGAACAATTGTTTTTATTTTGCTGGCAGATGATTAATTATGCGGTGGGAGTCTGTTGCATGCGGTCTGCTCGGCGTGCATTTTTTAAAATCATTTTTTCTTTTTTTTAATTTCTTTAAAATATTTTTTTTAAATAATTTTCCTATTTTTTTTTCATTTTTAAAATAATTTTTCAACTTTTTTTCCATTTCATTTAACTTTTTTTCTATTCTACTCGCTACCTCAGAGGTACAGAGCAGAATAGCTGAGCTAAATGCTCCTTGGCGGTATTTGGCTATTCACTCACTACTGTTCGACCCCTATGGGAATAGGAGTGAACGGCAGCGAGTGAGCTGCCGGAGCTTTGGCTCAGCTGATCCAGATATTCGATCGGGTGAGTCAAAGTCCATCAGCACTTCAGCTGAGCCAAACATGCTGCTTTTTTATTTCCTTTTTTTTACATTTTTATAATCATGGACACCCGCAGGCCACCACCCATTTTGGTTGCGGTTACCCAGGACAACACTGTGCATCTTAACCCACCCACATTCAAGCTTTCTTAGGGCCATGTTTGTCCACCCACACCAGTAGCAGATTATGCCAATGCATCTGTGGCCACCTTTACCCACACAATAGCCAGATCCTAAGGAGGTTAACAGGCAGGCTATATTTGATGTTTTTCTTTTGGGAGACTCCCAGTTTCGAACTCATGAGGTTGCAATTTTTTTCTTTTTTAACATTCTTTGCACTTTTTTTCTATTCTGCTCGGTACCATTCGGCCCCTATGAGAATGCTACAAGCCAGATGTTGGATCATCCTTCTGCACTTCGGCTCAGCTGAATGTGCAGAGCAGCTGATGTACAACTGATTTTAGCCGATGTATGGCTGAAATCAGTCGTACAAGGCTGAAGTGAATAACCGAACAGTGTTCGGCTCACTTCACTTCGGCTGGGTTATTCACTCGGCCACCTTCGGTAGCTAAGTGGATACCCCCCTAGGTGTTTGATAATGTTATTCCCTAAGTACCTTAATCCAATGCAAAAATTTTATTTTCCGCTTGTAATGTGGATCCAAAAGGGTTGCCAACCAGTAATGGTCAATCTCCTTGAACAGCACAGTGAATACAGAGAGGGTACACTCCACTCTCTGAAGTCCTCAACACTGAAATCACTAAAATGCAGAAGTGGCACTATACAACACTCTATATAGATCTATAAAGCTGTTTGGCAGAACACTAGCACTGTAAAGTACATTAGCACTAACTGTTTCTCCCTGAAATCACTGTCAGCTGTGTAATGCAATGCAAACCATTATAGGGGATTAATTTTGAAACTGGGTGAACAAGCCCATAAGTTTGACATTTAGGCAAAAACAAACAAAGTTGTTTGAACCCCATGCCTAGCCTGTAATCGATGCCTGTCAAACTTCAATCTTTATTGCTTGAGAAGTTGCAGTGGATGCAAATAGAGATTCTTCTGAAGAAAGGGAGGAGTGAGGATAAAAATTGCAGACCTCATTCATGTTCATGTGCTGCTCTCACTGAGCTTTCTTAGTGAACAGGCATGTGCCTCCTCATGCATGTGGTACCCAAATGACTGGTAGATTTACCACACTTGATACATTGCAGGCAGAGGAAGCAAATCACTATGGTGCTCTATGATGTTGTCTGAAGCACATGCTTAAAAAAGTCCAGACTGCTGAGCACTGTGGAGAGGACCAGGGGATACTTAGCCTGTTTCTGTGGAGCAGTGCCATCTGGTGGAATAGAGCTACTGCTCATTCCACTTCTCTGTAACCTGTCCTGGACAACATCCCGCCTTGCTGATGTTTTGCCTCTGACTCACTTTTCACCTCTACAATCACAGGCTCTCAGATACAGTCTGTTACCTAATAATTCCCCCCTCCTCATCACTCAAGCCCATTTGGCAGTAAGCTGCAGCTTCAGAAACATTCATGATAATTGTTTAAACGTGCCTGTTGTCCCCTACCTCTGTGCCCTTGGCACTCTTTTCTTCAACATCTGATATTAGTTCTTGCACATTCTCCTTCAGCAAGTTTCTGATGGTGTGCTCAAATAATTCATTTAGAGGAGGAAGAAGAGTAGGCATTTTCAGCTGCTGATGACACTGGGGACATCCTAAAACATTTAATGTGAAAATGGCTTAA
>NW_017308012.1:0-984 GCF_000935625.1 Nanorana parkeri
ATTACTGTTTAAAGACCAGTGACTTTCCTACAATATATATAGCGCTGGTGGAGGCCCCGGGGACCACCAACATTTTCTCAGGGACCACCAGTGGTCCACGGACCAACAGTTGGTGACCGATGGTCTACAGCACATACATGAATAACAAAATCATCATAAGCTATACAATATTGTTGCAGTATTGTTCCAAGGTACCAGTTCTAAGTTTAGAGCAGATATAAACCCTTACCACCACATTACATATTTTGGCATATAAGTTTAAATAACGATCAGTCACATTGTTTCAATCAAAACTGCTTTTACCTAAAGTGAAGCATGGGGGTTTTTTTTGCCCGCCTGTAATGCTGCACTGATTGCTCCTAGAACTTCCGAAGCAGTGGTGTATTGTGTTGCTGCGACGTGCATTCAGTAACACACATCTACACCTCCCAGCATTCCTTGCACCTTTATAGCAGTGAAAACTTCTCTAGCGGAGGTAGCGCAACACACAGCACATAATGCTGTAGTCCACCTGGAGACTGAAACCAGAAAGGCGACAATGCTGATGGAAATTTCAGTGCCATGCTATCACTGTTCCAAGAAATGAAGGAACTCGAAGCTTGATTTTGCAAGGACCACCAGGAATTGTATGGAAGATATAGCGGGCATATCATTAAATTCTACTAGTCATTGGGAAGCTGTGCACATACTTTTAAAATGTAGATAAGTTTAATTTCTGACCATACATACAGAGAAAAGTCTATTTACCAGTGTCCTTGACTTTATGACTATGAGACATCAACCTTCATTTTCCTGTTTATGAGAATGGCCCTTACTGGCTATGGAGGCAGTCTCAATGGACAGTGGAATGGTAGTTGGAAAGGAAAAAGGGAAAGTCAGGATAAGGCAAGAAAAACAAAATAAATCGTAAGGTGGCATGGGATTCACATTTAAAGGAAACTATAGCATATTTCTATGACCACTTTTACTGTCATATTTAAATTA
>NW_017308012.1:2689-17872 GCF_000935625.1 Nanorana parkeri
AGGGGGCGAGAGAGAGAGGGGGCGAGAGAGAGAGAGAGAGAGAGAGGAGGGGCCAGAGAGAGAGAGGGGGGCAGATTACAGATGAGATGATTACAGAAGCAGTGATTACTACTTGTACTTCTCTCTGGAAGTACAAGTAGTAAATTCTACCAAGAATTGTCTTTGCTGCTTTGGGAAGCTGCCGCAGTTTCTACACCCCACTTTATACAATGCTATTTGTGAAATGAATAAAAAAGGTGGGTATTTATATTCAATGCACTAAGAAAAGAAAAACAAAATCAATTAGCAGCAAAATGCTAGGAATTCCCAGCTGTATTTTATCTTAGACAAAGTCATTAATAATGTAAAACCTGTAAATGTAACAAGTAGAAAATGATTAATACTCATTACATACTGTGAAAACAAATTTGTATTAATGCAGAACGCTGATCGGAGCAAATGTTTAGCAATGTTTAGCATTTAACTGGTACACATTTTTAAGTATACTGCTGATAAAACAAGCCAAATTAATAACTGAGAGGTGGATAAATTAAAGAATTCATCTTGAATACCAATCCATTGATACAAGCATTGTATTAGTAACGATGTAGGAACTAGATAGAGTGTTTATTCCAGCCTGGGGCATGCTGAATCATCCAAGGCATCTTATATCTCTCAGGGCCTCAGGTTGAGAAGCACTACTACAGTGTAACCTCAGGACTGACATTTGTCCTTGGTCATTAAGTTGCGATCCAAGTCGCATGGCACTGGTACAAATGGCATTGCGGTACCACGCATTCCGGTGCGGGCAATCGAATTGAGGGCGGGAGGTCCATTTGGGGTGTCATTCAAATGAATGGCAATGCACCTTCCGGAAAGCGCAATAGGTGTGATTGTGTGGTACAGTGCAATTAACGCACTGTACTAGTGTGAACGGGTCCTCAAAAACACTGACACACACACAATCACAGACACAATCTCACACATTAAAAAAATTAAAAATAAATTATCTTTAAAAGGTCCAGTCTCTCTTTCGAGAATTGCAGTGGATCCTCTGCCCCGGGTGGGCTGCTGTGCTGTGATGGAGCTCCATCCATATGTGCATTGTTTGTACAGCTCCCTTGCGTGCCCAGTAGAGGTGCCAAGAATGTGATGTCACTCGTGTCCAGGCACCTCCACAGGGCATGTAATGCATGTATAGATGGAGCTCCCTCGCGGCCATACCCCCAGCCCTCCACCTCAAGATGACACTCGGCGCCGGGCAGCATATTTTGAATGAATCCTTGGCACGAGAACAGACAGTGCTGTGGTAGAGGGAGTCTGAGAAGCCTCTCGCCTACCACAGTGTAAGGCATGTGGTGACCCACTGAACACAGGGTTGCTACCCACTTTTGGGTCTCGACCCACCAGTTGAGAACCACTCTAGAACCGCTCAATAGTATACAATTTAGGGCCATACAATAGTAGATTTTTGTTTTATGCCTGAGGTACACTTTAAAGGGCCCATTTCGACTACTGTGTTTTTTCTTCTGTTGACTAATCATATTAAAATGGGTCATCAGGGCATCGTAATGCATATTTTGATAAACATGCACTATTTTTTACAACCTGTTGCACACCTGTGCATTGGGGTGCTATTAGAGATGAATGGCATTGTAATGTACTTCGTTGTGAAGATACTACAGCACGCACTACAAAAAGATGTAGCAAAATGAAATGCCCTGAATAAGCACTAAGATTATTTGCCTTGATACAGATATGCATTACTATTAAGAAATGGTAGCCCATTATAGATTTCACCGTATCTAAAGTATACGAGATTTATGTACACTCTTTCTATACTGTCAGACATTTACAGGAATCCGAGTGCTTCCAGGTTACCTGGAGATCTCTTTAGAATACAGATCAGAAAATCTGAATAAATTATCCGTCCAGTTGCTATAACAACGCTTCCTGTTGCTTTAATGCAGAATAAAATCAACAAGTAATTCCTCTACCCATTTACCGGAGGCAAAAGAAAACAATTACCCAGACACATATATTAAATGTTACGCCATGACAAGTCTGTCCGTCAGTGCTCAGACCTAATTTTTCTGTTTTGGCACTGTTTGCATTGACAGGTACTAAGCCACAGGATCTCATTTGTTACATATACAAGCTAAGTGTAATCTAGTCACATTCCTTATATATTATTGTCTTTATAATAAAATACATACTTAAATGATATTTATAGTTTCATTGTTATAGCTAAAGTGTATATATCGATATATCTATAGATATATCGATATATACATACACACAGTTTTACAGAGCTGCCTAATGCATCCTTTCTGAAACACACGCCAACAGACGTGATGATGCCACTGGGGCAAATGTGTAGTCCAGTATCAGTTTTCTCAAACTTTTTGTCCACTTTTAGCGGTCATATGTTGAGTGGAGAGGCTAATGAGGTACCATGTATATGAGGTATACCCTCTGATTCTATTGGTGAAATGTATTTTGCCAGGTTCAAATTAGGACCAGAATCTGACAGCAATAAGTTTGGGCAAATTATTCAACAGAGCAAAATTAATGGCTAGCCTCTAAGATATCTCAAGTCCCTGAGAAAACAACTGTGCCAATATTGACTGAAGAAACTTTTACAACTTTGTTCTACAACTTTGTTCTGCAAGCCTATGAAGCAAAAAAAAAAACATAACATCAAATGCAATTATTCATCATACTGTGCTAGAATACCAAATAGTATCTGCAGAAAATCTACAGTACCAGCCAATCTTTCACGACAAACTCCAGTTCAATAGACTGTAATGAAGTGTAATGTTACAGGAAATGTGTATGGTTTATTTTTTCTTCCTATATATCTCATTTTTTTTAGTTGGGTAAGTATGAAACATTACATGTAAATATTATACATTCATATAACCAGCCAGCAGAGGGAGATCTATGCTCCTTTTTCACGTTATCGCTTGTCTCCTTTTCTTAGCAGTCAATTATAGCATTATAGCACTCAATAGTTGAAGCTGAAATGAACATGCATACTCACACAAGTATGTATACTCAGATTAAATATGGTAAGGTGGGCTAAAAGGATACAAAACACCCCATTTCTTATATTAATCACAACTATTCCTTCATAGTGGAGTTCTTTTTGTTTCCTTGTAGCCTACCTCACCCTAACCTGTCTGTTATAGTTTCTCATTGCTCTCAAAGCCCTCTAGAACTGTTGTTTCCATGCACAGCACTGATGGCCAATAAGCCTGAAACAGCTGTATGTTGGCAGGAAGAAAGCCCCTTACTTTGGGGTATCGTGATGGAAATGAGACATGTATACAGCTCCTGTTTTAAACCAGCATTACTGTGCCATACACACATATATGTCAGAGCAGAGATGAAACCTTTATTGGATTGCTCTGTCTGAGATTTCAATTACAGAATTCTTGCCTGAAAGGAGACTACTGCTTTTTTTTTGTCTCTCTATGTCTCTCGTTCTCTATATATTTGTGGCTCAAACAATCCACCATAACATGCCAATTGAATACACAGCTCAAGCTGTCAATGCATCATAGGGGATGAGCTCTGCTAAGTAGGAAAAGTGAAAACATACAAAAACTAAGATTGTCATCTCTGCATTTGTACCAGTGAAAGGCAGATGACCTTTCGAAAAACCTTTTTTTTTTTACTCATATAGAAATGATAATTTTTTTATTGATTTTGGGGCACTTTTAATTTACAAAAAAGTTTGTGGAGCATGTACACAAACATGTCGATTTAAAAGATAATGTATATGCACAATATATTTGTTTGCATGTAAATACAAGCAATATAAATAAAAGTAAATACAAGAAATAATGTGGCCAAGTGTAATGGAAATGGATATCTAACACGTATTACATTAAAAAAACAAAAACTGATAGGCAAAACAGGCAGGAAAGTGGGAAGATAATAGAATGAATGTATTTATAAATAAAATACTGTATACAATCTTTGTAAAAAGGTAACACAAGCTTCAACCAAGCATTGAAGCAGAGGCATACAAAAGGCTAAACACAACACTACAATGCAACAGGGATTCGTGACTGTAAGAGAGCATCAGTAAGACACTAATTGGAATGATTATCTCCCAGTGCTAATATTGTTTTAGCTCCTAGGGCATTGGAAACATATTCCCATCTATATTTCAGCTGTTTACATATGCAAACACATACATGTGCCTCTGGGTAAAACGACATGTGCTAGTTTTTCTTGTGAAGAATATTCAAGCAATATCAGACTAAAGATTACATTGGGACTGACCAACTGAAGTACTCCAGGTGGTATATTAAAAGATGTTGTGATGATAAAATTAAAAGTGAGTCCGTGCCCAGACTAAGGACATTAAAAAGGTATATGGTCAAAAACTAAAAATGAATATGTATTTCTATATTGAATTTCCATAGGTACTACCCCACTCCTAAATTACCATATTCATGAAGAGGTTTTTAAGCTTACTTTCCAAGGATGCCCATAGGATGTATTTCCTCAATGCGGTGACACAATTTCACTCAGCCCTGTGAATATGCACTTCTTTGCGTCACCAACCTAACTAAGTCTGCCGTCTGAGCTACAACTCAACTTCTGAACACTGTGACCTCATCACTGCTTGCTGGAAGCATTGCATGATGGGATTTGCAGCCTTGAGGCATCAAGATTGCATCACATCAAGCAGCAGGAAAAGAGATGCAAAGCACACTGGGAATCCAGGAAGTTGTAGAAAGTGATGGGCAGACAGAAGGCAGCACTCCCTACACAAAAGGGATTTTTTTTAAAGTAAGTTTTGATTGAATTATCAAAAACAACGACAGTATGTATTCCTATTAGAATGCTGATGTTATAACAGGATAGTATGTGGTGAGACTTCATAACTATTCTTAACAAGCAGAAAACAGGCTTTAAAACAAGCAATCCCTGTCTTCTCTAGCTGCTTATAATGTGAAAAAAAAAAAATTCAAATATTCGCAAAGACGTTAGAGTCAGGTTTCAGTAGGTATCTAACAGCTTAGGGCCCATTCACACCAATGCACATCTCTGCAAAGTGCATTAGGGCTGCAATCAACTAATAATGAGAATAGTTCATCGATTAGGTTGTTGGATCACCTAGCTCTTTCCTCCACACTGGGAGGAGGGCACAGCAAGCAGTGGGCTGGTGCAATAGCCAGCCTGCTACTGGCATTCTCAATTTGAAATGGCTATTGCACCAGCCCACTACCTGCTGTATTTACATTCAGCTGCCATCTGAACCCTACATTTGTATATTTTATTTTAAATTAAGGATGGCATTTATTCTTTTTTATCCGACTAAACGAAAAAATAATAGGCCAACTAATGGATTATGAAAATAATCATTAGTTGCAGCCCTAATGTGCATGAGGTATGTTGGCACGCTCGCAGTGAACTGAATTCCAACACACCTTCAAAAAGCATGAGCATTGCTTGTTATTCACACTAGATGGTTGACAGGTTGCCAAGATTCTTGTGCAAAAGGAAGTAATACGGAAAGCTCTGAATTCAATGTCTGTGTTGTGAATGTTAAAAATGAATTTATTCACAATGATTATAGATACAGAGATGAATGAGGGCTTGTTTCTAATGTTCTTTAACTGCTTTTTCAGAATACGTAACTACTTTAGTGTGCATGATCTGGCACAGGTTCACTTTAAACCCATTTAGGTCCCCGGTTATAAAGATTTCTGATATGAGTTAGGTTTCTTTTACAAGCTTTACCATTCATTAATTTTCCAACTACCGGTATGTAGCTAAACTACAAAGGATCAGGTGAGTAAAACTGCTTTAGGCTCCATTCACACTGGAGCAGCTGGCTGTCTGAACGTATTCTGCTGTACGGATATGCGCGGAGCTGCTCTAAAACAGAGAACACAATGCACTTTAATGTGCATTGTTCAGACTATTCAAAATAGTACAAGCGCGATAATACGGTGGATACGGTAGTACCTGCAAACGAGTGACATCCGCGCGGATTAAAATTGTTATCATTTTCGTCTCGCACGGTCTTCCGCACGAAAACCGTGTGGCAAACGCTATATGTGAATGGATCCTTATTTCACTCCCCTAGACAAAACTAGCAGTTAGCCTTTGTAGTTCAGGTGTAGCCCCACTACAAGGGTAAGCTTTTTATTTTCCCAGAGTGCTTCCAAAAATGATGGCTTATGACAAACTATTACACTTTCTACCAAAAACTTTGCCTGGAGTCAACATCCTGCAAATGTATACTATTTGAATATGACCTGGAGTTACTGGGCATCTCATCATATTCAACAACCTGAAGCAACTTCTGTTGGCGACTGCTACAGACCCAATATACAGCATATAAAACCTCTGTAATAAAAAAGACAATGGAAGCCACCCTGAGCATAAATACAATTCAAGTTTATTAATAAACAATAAGCAATAATAAGAATTGCTGTTACAAATATCTAGAAAGAATGTATTAATTTGTTTGCCTGGCAAATTGCCTAGAATATTGTATACAAGAATGAGCAATTATATTAACAGCTATTCAGGATCAACAAATGATTCTCTCAAATAACTGCCCAAACAGCAAGCATCCATCTATTAACGAAACTTGTACAGTATTATACTAAAATATTAGCATTTAGATGCTCAATATTCAACCAACTGGTGAATGTTTTGAGTTTAAGATCTCTCTCTTACGTCTATGGAAACATTAAATCGGCCACAAGAAAATGGACTGCATGACACTATGAAGCCATCTCCTGTTTACACACACTATATATTGAGAAATAAATCAGACAAAACTGCACTGCATTGTGTAAGCTGTCCACTATGGAAGAGCCTGAAAATGTTTAACAAAAGCCATATACACAGTATTGACAGAATGTAAACAAACGACACCTCACAATGGCCGTACGAAAACCATAGGCAGACATTTAAGAAAATGGAAAACGACTTATAAAAGTTTCTCAATATGTAGTGCATGCCAAAATGAATATCCCTTTTCTACTCTGTGACATACCTTAACAAATCCTGGTAATAGCTTGAGAGCACACCGTCTTTATTTAATGATGAGATTATGCCTCATGTCACGTACACAGGGCCAGTCACTGACTACCGATCACTTGATGCTACTTGTCAGCCCCCTTTCCACACCCAGTGGCGGGCTGAGACTACAACACACAATCACTGGGCCATGGCTGTCTCATATGTCACACATGGCTGTCCTTGTCTCCATCACAAGTCTACTCTGTTATAATATTAAGCTACAAACTACCTGTCCGGCTCTGTGACAGGTGCGAGACATGCAGAGATCGGTGTGTAGCTGGGACGCTGTGGCAGCAAGTGGGGGCCGCAGTCTATGTGGGATGGAAGACGGCAGGTAAGGTATCTGTAACCCTGCACCTACACTAGACACAGTCTTCTCCAATAAGAAGTAGCATCTGGTAAGAAGTAACTGTCAGGGCAGGAGACCACTAGGAGATCAGTGACAGGCTAGTTTTGAGGAAGGCAGTAGATAGACCTAAATGAGTTCTAAAGTCCTGTTATAACATCAGCATTGTAATAGGAATTCATGCTAGAGTTGTTTATAATGCAATCAAAGCTTACTTCCCTTTTATGTAATGAGTGCTGCCTTCCATCTGCTGCCTTCCATCTGCCCATCACTTTCAACAACTTCCTAGATTCCCAGTGTGCTTTGCATCTCTTTCCCTGTTGCAATCTTGATTTCTCAAGACTACATACATATCCCATCATGCATTGCAAGCAATGATGATCTTACACTGTGGGAAGTTCAGGCGGCAGACATATAGTGGTAAAACAAGAAGTGCATATTCACAGGGCTGAGTAAAATTGTGTCACTGAACTGAGGAAGAACATCCTGGGGACATCTTCAATAAGTAAGTTTACAACCTTCTAGACTGATATAGTTATTAGCAGCGGGATAGAAATTATGGAAATTCAATATAAAAATGCACATTTATTTTAAGTTTTTGAGCATAGATACTCTTTAAAAAGAAAAGGTTGGGGGTCAGAACCAGAATGACAATTATAGAAGATGAAGAAAAAAATAAAATAAATAAATGCTGCACAGGGCCAGAGAAAAAAAAAAAAGGTTTGGTTTGTGCGAGTGTTCTATTACACATGCTAGATTTCATATGATCTAATAAATGGAAGAAACATAGTCCAAAGGCTCCCAGTAGCACTTGGTCTTATTACAATAGTTCGTGCTGCTCTCCAGCCCAGAGGAACCACTATATAAAAAGGCGGCAGGGCTTAGACAGCCCCTTATTATCACTGGCCCGATTATTCTACACAACTATAAAATAGGAGACCGAGGTCACAAGTTGGTAGACGTGTTTCTATGAACTTCCTGATCATAAAAAGCTCTACCAAACATCACTTGGAATTTTGAACGGGGGCTTATGTATGAAAAGCGTGCCAACAACAGCATCATCTGTGACCTAGCAATTGCCATCACCAATCTTATTGTCAGCACACTTTTCCTAGATAAGACTTATTGTTGGCAGAAAAATTTGGAAAAACCAAATATGTCTTATCCATACACTGTTGTTAAAACGTTTCATGCAATGATGTCAATCTTGTTGAAAAACATGTTTCACTTGTGTACCTACCCTATGTAATGTCATTACTATGCCACCAATAACCAACGAGGGCAAGCCCTGTGGAGTCAGTAAGACTTAAATACCTTGTACGGTCTGCCAACTACAGCTGAATAGCACACCACACCCAGACTTGTACACATGCCAGCTTTCCTCTTCAAACAAAACAGGACTTGTACTTGACAACATCTAACTACAGTTTTTGCCAAAGTCACCAATGAGTTGTGAAAAGTCAACAATACCAGTCTGATTGCTTTTGAGCTACCACATCTAGATGCCCCTTGACCTGGATGACTAAATACCTGCACAGATCTGATCTCTTCTTCAATTTGTAAAGCAGAAAATCTCAGCAGTCCCGCATTTTCTATATAAAAGTGTAAGCAGATTTCAATTTCTCAAAAGCTCACCAAAAAAATATATGTTAAAAAAATAACAAGGTGTTGTTCTGTCCCAGCAGATTCCTGTAGAATCGCACTGAAGCAAAACCCCAGACAAAAAATGAACCAGTAACTTTTTCTAAACATTAGGGATGCACCGATACTAGTACTCACCCAAATGCTCCGATACTTACCCCCCAATACCGGAACGTCCAGTCAGAGGGAGATTTCCTCTTCCCAGCCAATCAGGAAGCCAGGTGGAGGGTAATGACCCACCTCCCAGCCAACCAACAGTAAGCCAGCCAAAGAGCATGGAAGCCGGGCAGCGGCTTCCCAGCCAAACTTCTCCATTGGAAGCCGGCTCCACAAAATAAAATAAAAATTGAAAACAAAAAACCTGCCCCACCCACCATCTGTATGCGAATCAACACATGCATGGAGCATTGTGTGTGTGTGCGCCGAGTGGTGCCCTCATTCCACTGTGTGCCATATTATGGTAGTGGGGAAGCAGCGCTCTCCAACATGCACAATGCACATTAAAGGGTAAGTTCACTTTCCTAAGTAATTTGGGAAAATGGAATTACCCGCTTAAATCTGGCCAACTCTCTCCCCCCTCTCCCAATATACTTACCTTTTAAATTCAATCTTTTTTATTGAACAGATTTTTTCAAGAAAATAACATAACACAGTCATTATAGAGATCTTGCTGTCGAAGGTTACATGTTGCATAAAGTATAGATATACAAATACATTATGAGCATACGCGCTCCTAAGCGGAACACACATCTCCAATGACATCAACATATTTTATATATAACGAGATGGGGAGTGGTACCGAGGAAAGGAACAAACAAGAAGGGAAGACAAAGGGAGAAAAAGGTAGGGGAAGCCAAGCAAACGAGACCTGCATCATATCATTGTTACCACAAGGAGGTGAAAAATGCCATCAACCTAGCCAGGACGACCGGGCAGTATAGAATCGTTTTGTGGAACCATCTTGGTACGACATAACCCTCTCATATTGGCAATGTAGATTAACTATGGCTACAGTTTCAGATATATTTGGTGCATTTACGCTTTTCCAGTGGCGCACTACGGTCAACCTTGCCGCTAACAAGATGTGAGAGATTAGAATCCTGAATTGAGGTGGGAGGTTTTCGATGCCTAGCGAAAGGATCGCCAACTCGGGTGATGGCTGCACTATACATCCCGTGGTCTGTGCTATCTTCTGGAATACCTGGCGCCAGAAACTCCTCAGACATCTACAGTCCCACAGGATGTGGTGCAAGCTCCCTATTCGTCCACATTGTCTCCAACAATCTGTGGTGACGGATGGATACATTCTACTAAGTTTGAGAGGCGTAAAGTACCACTGTAGGGCAATTTTGTGCCCCAGGGTCCATAAGTCCACGCATTTAGTGGCCCTGTGAGTGTATGCAAAGGCTGTAGTCCATTGTTGGGGTGAGAAAGAGGACTGTAGGTCCTTTTCCCATTGTTTTATCGGGCCGGATTTGGCGAATACTAGTTTATTATTTAGAGCTCCATAGAACAGAGATATCCCTCTAGTTTGTGTGGGACTGGAGAAGTAGAACTTCTCGGCTAAGCTTGGGATTCTACATTCTCTCAGAGATGTAGATCGCAGAAGGTGAGCTAGTTGGTGGTATAAGAGCAGGTCCCCTGCCGGTACCCCATATTCCTTGCGCAAGGTAGGAAAGGGTTTTAAGCTTTCCCCCACGTATAAGTCCCTGACCCTTGTCATGCCCCGTTCCACCCACTTAGTCAAATTACTAAAGGTGAGAAATATGTGCAACGTCCCGAGGGGAACATCTACAGACGTGCGGGTCTCCCCCATCGTGGTTTCACATAGTAATTGTTGCCATGCTGTTAAGGAGGCTCGAGTCATAGGCGAAAGGTTACCCACTACTTCTTTAGGCAGTGCTTGCGCAATTAGATAAATATGCGGGTTAAGCTGTGGGATAAAAGATGCTTCCACTTCGCACCATAATTTATGCTGGGCTTGTTGCATCCATGCTTGTAGGGAGTCTAATAGAGCAACCGAGTAATAGTCCCGTAGGTCCGGGACCCCCAAGCCCCCCACCTTCTTGTGTTTAACAAGTATATAATGCGCGCAGCGTGGTTTTTTGCCTTGCCATATAAAATTGCGCATCAATGTGTGCTGATTATGAAAGAACCGGACCGGCAGGGTGCGGAAAAGGTATAATATTTGTGGTAGTGCCATCATTTTGAAGAGTGCTAGCCTAGATGACCAAGACAGAATGTGTTTCTGGTAGCTCTGAAGTTGTGACCGTAACCTGGACACTAGAGGCAAATAGTTTGCCTCGCATACCTTAGATGTCTCAGCTGGCAGGGTAGTGCCTAAATATGAGATTCCCGTAGTGCACCACTGGAAAGGGTAGCGAAACTGTAGTAGGGTTTTGGTGCGGAGATTAACTCCCAAGTCCAGAATTTGAGATTTGGCCGCGTTCACTTTATAGTAAGACACCTCACTAAAAGCCTGAAGAACCGAGGAAACCGAAGCCAGGGAGGACACAGGATTCGTAAGCAGGAGTAATACATCATCGGCAAATAGACTAATAGTGTGAGTGTGTTTCCCAAATTTGAACCCTGTTTTGAGAGGGTGTGATCTTATAGTTTCGGCCAGGGGTTCTATGGCTAGGTCAAATATCAGAGGGGATAGGGGGTAGCCCTGTCTGGTTCCATTAGTTATGGAGAAGGGTGCGGAAAAGGCATCCATAGTGAAGACCCTGGCTGAAGGATTGGAATAAAGAGCTAGAATGGCTGATTGTATCCACCCTGTGAAACCAAATCTAGTCAATACCTGTCTTAGGTAGCCCCAGTGTACCCTATCAAACGCTTTTTCAGCGTCGAGCGCTAACAAGATAGACGGCACACTGGAGCCCCCCGCGTGGTGTATAATGTTAAGAGCCCTGCGTGTGGCGTCTGGGGCCCCCCTACCTTTGATAAAGCCGGATTGGTCCGGGTGTATTAATGAGGGTACAATGTCCTGGAGTCTATTTGCTAACATTTTTGCATACAGTTTAACATCTGTGTTCAGGAGAGATATGGGGCGAAAGTTGGCAGGCGTCACTGGGTCCTTCCCTGGCTTTGGCAAAGTAACAATCGTGGCCGATAGCATTTCCATTGGAAAAGAGGCAGAGGAGGCGGCTGTGGCAAACACCTTCGTTAGATGTGGCACTAGATCATTCGCATACCGCTGATAGTATTCGCTCGAGAAGCCATCTGGCCGCGGCGATTTTTTAGCTGGGAGCATCTTAATCGTCTTGAGTATTTCAGAGGGCAAAATAGGGGCATTTAATTGTTGGAGCTGTTGGGCAGTCAATGAGGGAAGTTTGATACTGTGCAGGAAAGAGTTAATGTTGTCCTCGGTTGGTTGGGGGGTGGCGGCATCATCTTTAAGGTTATAAAGAGCTCCATAATAAGAGCTGAATAAGTTAGCTATCTGCTGTGGATGGTGAACTTTGTGGCCTCCGGTAGGGTGTACGAGGAACGGGATTTTAGTTTTAGTGCGCATGGTCTTAATACGGGTGGCCAGCAATTTCCCCGCCCTGCTGCCATTGGCATAAAAGCGGGCCTTATTGAAGGAGTGTTGTTTGTCAAACTGTTCCAACAGTAGGAGGCGGAGGTCCTGTCTACGTTTTGTTAGAATGGTCCCGTCAGATATAGTCGGGTTGGCTTTATTACGTGTTTCAAGAGTTTCTATTTGAGTCAAGAGGTGGCTCAACCGACGCATCCTCTGCCTCTTTGACTGTGCCCCATTTTCATCAGCACCCCTCGCATATATGCCTTCTGCGCATTCCAGAGGCTGTACACACTCTCAACCGAGGATTCATTTAACGTGAAGTATTCTTGTAGCGTTTCCCGGATTATTTTTGCATTCTGGGGGACAAGCATCAACGGCACATTGTTGCGCCACACAAATACCTTGGAAGGATTCCACTGGTCTGTAATAGTCATGGATATCGGCGCGTGGTCCGACCAGGTAATATAAAAATATACTTACCTTTTAGTGAACAGTCCTTCCCCTGCGCTGGTACAGGTGTACTATATGTACCCCATACTGCCGTCCAGTGCAGCCTTGCAATATGGATTTTGAATTTCACTTGGAAATTGCGAGCCCTCGTTGGTCAGTGCAGTCAGGTGACCACGCTGTCCAATGAGAAGCGCTTCTTAGCACGGTTCAATACGGTTTTGGCTAAAATGATCAGGACAAGTATAATCATGGATTCAGTTACAGTTCTTCATAATTGGTATCGGCAAGCACCTGAGGGTAAGTACCTGTACTTGGTCTTGAAAAAATGGCATCGGGACATCCCTAATATATGCACAGACCTGAGGCATCCCGGATTCCTCTATCTTCAACTGTCTCTTACCTCTTCCAGCAGTGGTGCAGTAATGAAACAGGGGGCCTGGCAGGTGGTTATGTGACCACCTGCCAGGCTTCCTGATTGCATGGGAAGCCCGGGATACTGCAGTCACGCTCCCTCGTAGCTTCCCAGGCACCGAGAACTGTGGCTGTTATGTGAGGAATATAAGTGCTGCTGTGCTCTGTATAACTAAGTCGGTCACAGAGAGATCTTTGTGATCCCTCCACCGGCTCAGTGACTAAAAACACAGCGCCCGCTGGTGCGCTTTCAGTGCTGTGCTCATGGTGTGCCCAGGTACACCCCCTGCGCACACCTATGTTAAGGGTCCATTCACACTCATCTGCTGAATTATGTTGCGGCAGGCCATTTATTTTGATCGGCTGTTAGTGCTTCACAATGCAAGTTTGTGGTGGGCCAAATGCATGTATGTTGCTGTGCAATGGCTAGATGCTTTGAGGTGCAATTCACAGTGAATAGCACCACAGTGCACTGCCCTTAGTTGAGTGTGTTGCAGTAATGACCATTAAATATGTATCAGTGTTAATGAGCCTTAAATATGCATTTCTACTGTGCCAATGGGCTTTTTTTGCAAGACACTGGCAAATGTAAAAAGAAGAGGGAAAAGAGTGCTTAGTCCACTTATATATTTATTTCAGGCAAGTAAATAGTCAACATGTATTTTAACTGTGTCTTGAAATGCTGAACTGCAAGTCTGATTTGATGACAGAATACATTTTTAAAAAGTGCCTTTCTTTTCCAATTATTACTATACCGGACACAAGCCATTCATGCTACCATATCCTACTATGAGCAAATACATAAAATGTCCCAATTACATGCAGTCAGACTGTGTCAGTCAGACGCCCCAGTGAATAAAACGTGGGAACACTTAATCATCTGACGTTCACTGTCTGATGTCTCGCTGTGCACTAATCATTTAGATCCCGGTTTCTTGTAAATTCAGAATCACCGAGTTATAAAAGTAGATAGACATTTATTGAAAACATAATACACCATAAATGACTTCCTACAATAAAGAAAAAGCAGAAAAATCACATAAACCGATGACTACTAGCTTGCTGCAGTAGATCTGGTCTGGATGGGTTTAGAAGTCACAAGGCCCAAAATATTTCTTTTGTTGGGGGCAGATCATCTTATGGTCCCCACTGACTAAATCACTTGTTGGCTTGTGTAGCTAATATTTGGATCAGGAAACATTTTGTCTGTGCCCCTGGGCCGGCCCATGCCCGATATTTTTATTCTTGTTGACCTCTACTGTTTCATGGAGTTAGGTTATTGAAAGGGGTATCTGCAGAAAGCATAAATGCGCTATATTAGCCAGTGCAATCATATGCATTTATGCCATGAACTTGTTCTACAGAATAATTGTGTAGCAGTTAGATCATCTGCATGTCACTGAATGTTTAACCCTTTCGCTGCCAAGGACGTACGGCGTACGGAGCTACAAAAGTGCTTCCAGCTGGCCAGCTCAGTATGCAGTACGGACCTGGCATTTACAGTTTTACTATAAGCTGACCATCAGCTTATAGTAGAACTGTTCAGCAGACTGTTCCCTTTAAATTAATAGCTGTCATCAGCGGCTCACAAGCCGCTGATGACCGATATTTTCAAAAATACCGGGCACCCCACCCCCCCCACCGCCGCTGCCGGCATCTGGAGTCTCTCATCCCTCCCTGGAGCCATCCCAGGGAGGGATGAGAGACTCCATGGATCCCCGCTGCTTGTAGGGTCTGTGGCAGCGGGGATCCGTACAAAAATCACCGGCGGGGG
>NW_017308012.1:18420-18641 GCF_000935625.1 Nanorana parkeri
TGTCCTCAATTTCTTTTTCTATTTCAAAAGGTCTGTTTAGACCCCAGAGATTTCCCCATAGCCCCCCCAACAGTAAAAAAAATGAATACAAAATGTAAAAAAAAAATGTAAAAAAAAAAAAAAAGTAAAAACAAAATAAAATTATTTTAAAAAAATAAAAAAAAAGTGTAAAAAAAAACTAATTAAAAAAAAGCACAACCCCTCCCTCCCCCCACATAACA
>NW_017308012.1:18762-19144 GCF_000935625.1 Nanorana parkeri
TAGTATCACCATCTTTTTATTCTACCGGGCCTGCGCTTTCAGAAAATATATGGTTTGGGGGGTCTTTTACAAACGCTAGCAACGCAGCAGTTGAAAATCAAATCAATAGGAAAAAATTGCAGAAAATTCAAAAATGGCTTGGCCAGCTGATTTGAAAAATGTTCCGGAGGGCTTGGCAGCAAAAGGGTTAATGGTTCTTTAAAGCCCAAATCAAGCCAGAAGTTTTTTTCACATTTTGGGTAAACTCTAAAACCAGTAAATACCCCTGTCAAGTTTTTATCGTTTTCCAAAACCCACTCAAGAGATTACTCATCATACTGTAAGGTGAAATCTTCACAATAGTTACATTGCAAAAAATAAACACCTGACAGAGGTTCTTTCA
>NW_017308012.1:19156-20276 GCF_000935625.1 Nanorana parkeri
ACCAATAGTTAATGTGAAGGAATTAAACCTTAAAAATGTATTACAGTACCTTAACTATTAACAAATACGCAACTTATTTGTGTATCACTCGGCGGTAGAGCCTCAAATTATCACTGAATTGGTGCTGACACTGTCCTTCCTGGTGGTTACATTTGTTCCCCATGGTCCCCGTGTGTGTTGTAAGTAGCCACCGCCCCAATCTCGCTCGTGTAAACTAAACGTGAGATTGCGGTGCATCACAGGAGTGAGCTTGGAGCTGTGGCTACTTTACAACAGTAATAGAATAAAAGTAGCCCCCCACCAGAAGGAAGGACAGTGTCAGCACCAATTCAGAGATGATTTGAGGAGCCGAGTGATCACACAAATAAGATACATTTGTGTTAATAGTTAGAGTTAGTCATGCACCGCTAACATTTTTTCAAGACAGAAGACCGAGTACCGATACTTTAAGTGCTCGCCGATACCAATTACCGATACCTTTTTGTGTGTCATGTGACCGTTTTTCTAAAGGAATACAGACTTTGAAAGACAGTGGTGGAGTGCCGGGGTCGAGTCGCAGATGCAACCGCTGTGATCCTGGTGGTTCTGCCACTGACGCTAAGCTGCAGAGGGCTACAAATCCCAGCAATACATTAAATTGCAATGCAGAATACACCCAGCTAGAGACTACTACAAATCCCAGCAATGCAAAATAATACCATCAGCTATAGAGGACTACAAATCCCAGCAATATATTGTACAGCAATGCAGAATAACATAAAGCTACATACTCTGCGTTGCTCACCAGGGCTGTGCGTTGCGGAAAGTAGTAGATGTTGGGCCAGTGCTGTAAACAGCCGCTGTGAAGTCCCCAACAAGCGCAGGACTTTACATCAGCCAAATGTATTTAATAATTTAAAGCGCCGGTATCAACGCTTAGTATCTGGGCACTGATACAGATACTGGTATCAGTGCATCCCTAGATAGAGTACTTGAATGTATTTGTAAGATTTGACTCCTGAATTTAGTGTCACTTTAAGCTTTAAATTAGTACATATTAGACAATTTAATGTGGTAGGTCTCTTTTGAATTTGGATCACAATATCCCCCCCCCCCCCCCCCACCCCCCATCTGGGCGCGC
>NW_017308012.1:20625-23273 GCF_000935625.1 Nanorana parkeri
AACTCCACTGCTGGGTCCTGGTTCAGACAGACTGTCTTATAAATTCCACATTAATTTGTCCACCCTTGCCCTAGGATAAACAGTGTTCATGCATTTGCAGTACACTAGCAGACTTTAGAATACACAAGGACCCATTCCTATAAAGTTTAGAGCCATCGTAGTCCAGTGTACCCTGTTTCCCCGAAAATAAGACCTAGTACTATTTTTGGGAATTGCTAAAATATAAGACCTACCCCGAAAATAAGACCTAGTGTGTTTTTATGAGCCCCAAAAAATATAAGACAGTGTCTTATTTTCGGGGAAACACGGTAGTTCTGAGCTCCTTCCTGTGGATGATAGTACCACATATCCTAGGAGGCTATTTATAAAACAAAACACTGGAGGAATCAAAATGAGAACAATAGCCGAGTTAGTGAGTGGCCACTACTGAGAACAATTCCACTTTTGTTCCCATTTAGTAATCTTTTTTTTTTTTAACATAACCCATGCAGAGGAACACAGAAGCTGCTATACACATGCTTATACAGGATGAGACAAATTACGGGAGCTAGACGTTCAATACACCTAAAACATTACAGCTGCCACTCTACTATTATATCCTTTGCAATAACATAAGCAAATGCTCTCTGGTGCCTTCTGATCCCTTCAAATTTGCTTCCAGATAAGACCTACTAGCTTCTGTATTTTACACAAATATGTCCACCATGGCAGGTGACAAGCCAAATCTGTTGTGATCCTTTGACTTCTATCATGAGAAAAACAGGCAGGCTACCATTGCAAACCTCTCTATGAAAACTTGAGTTGTCCAGTTGTTTATGCTCTGGCTTCAATGTTTTCCAAATAACCGTCCTTTAGTAACAGAGTGTTTATTGGAACATTGTAGTTTTGGAAGCTATTTGCTGGCAAGCACCCACGTTCTTCCCATAGACTAGTTAAGCACATCACCTCTCCACAGACTATCCAATGTTACTTTTACTTTCTTCTCTGGTTCCTGATCTTCTATCAGTGGACGTGTGAGGGGGATTGTGAAAGGTGGGCTGTCATGGGAGTAAAATGTTAGAGCTACTTACCAGTTAAAGTAAAGCATTGCTGACCTTTCTGCTAGTTGCCTGGCTATTATGCTGAATGTCTGGCTTCATACTCTGAGCCGCTGGCCCCAAACACATATGTATATCAATCCAAATCAATCAGACTGTTGAGGTATTTTGAGAGCCAGCTGGGCCAACTGGCAAGATACTGAAGCTTGGGCCAGTGGGAGATTCCTCCATCCACACAGTTTAGTGTAAATGGAGGAATCTGCTGCACTTTTTCCATCTAAACATAGAAAATCTGCAGATAATCTATAGGTGTATGGCCAGCTTAAGCCAGAGGGTCAGCATAGCATTCAGTAACCTAGCATGTTCAAAATGTGAAGCAACAATGGCGGCCCCGAAGTTAGAATTCCTTTTTTGCAGTTTGTCATGCAGCACTTTTAAGCTCCCCACACACCTTCCCTGCTGGAATGTTTGCATTGCCATCATGGTATTTGTTCATGGGGCCTGTCATCCTGCTCAAGAGCTGAAAGGGTATGGCTTACAGTTTTAAGAGAATTAGGATTTCTATTACTGGGACTGATGATGTTATAGAAAGGACCAGTTGGTTATGGATTGTATTGCACATTAGGGTTGTTGTTTTTTTTTTTTTTTAATTAAACTGTAACTGGACCTAGACTTAATGGGTTTTGATGCCTTACCTAAATCACAGCTGACAAAAGGGACAAGTACAAACTCTCCATTGAACAGAGTAGAGATTCACGCATGCATGGGACAAGCAGGACCCAACAGTGCAGATTTTGAAGAAGAGGCTGTGCGGATCCAACAAGGGACTGATAAATGGATCAGGGAAAATCAGGAAGAGTATTGAAGCCCACAAAGTGCTCTGCATGTTGAGCTACACTTTAATGCCACCCACTAAATATGGTGGCCTTTTCAAACCATAATCCACAGAATTTATCTATGCATGGGTGCTCATTTATTATTGCTTGTGTGTGTTGTGTGTACCATTTCATGTGGGTGTTTAGTTTGGCCATGATCATCTGGATTTCTCGGAGTAAACAGTATGCATGGTAGGCCTAATGATGACAAATATAGCCAAAAAACCCCAAACCGTGGGCCCATTTAAACTGTGGCATTGTTGTGCATTGCATCATATGTTAACACGCGCTGCGCAAGTGCAGTCCAGTAATTTTCAAAGGAGTGCCAATGCTCAAGAACGGACATAAAAAAAAAAAAAAACAGACATGCAGCATTTTTTTCAACTACAATGCACCACAATGCATGGCAGTGCAATATCAATCCTTTGGTGGGAGGGGTAATTTGCATGTGCATTAAAGTTGCAAGAAAGCATGCATTTTCTCTATGCACTGCAGTGCAACAGTGTGTTTCAGCCCTGACTGTTTTGTCGTGTATGGGCAGTTTAACCCTTCCCCAACCAGTACCATTAATTAAATAGCAGAACTCTACATACCTTGGTATTTCATAGTTACATAGTATTTGAGGTTGAATAAAGACACATGTCCATCAAGTCCAACCTAGTGTGTGTGTGTGTGTGTGTGTGTGTGTGTGTGTGTGTGTAAAGATCCCAGAGCCCTCTCTTTTTTGGGCGTACTT
>NW_017308012.1:24505-25991 GCF_000935625.1 Nanorana parkeri
TCTCCAGTTCAAGGACATCCCCTCTGTGTACCGGTGCCCAAAACTGCACCGCATACTCCAGGTGAGGCCGAACCAGTGATGTGTAAAGTGGCAAAATTATAGACTTATCCCTGCAAAACATTCCCTTCTTGATGCAGGACAGGACTCTACTAGCTTTGCTTACCGCAACCTGGCACTGTAATCTATTATTGAGTTTATGGTCTACAGTGACCCCCAAATCTTTCTCCATTTCAGACTTCCCTAGCGGCATACCCATTATTTATAACCCATTTGCGTGTTTTTTGTCCCAAAGTGCATAACTTTGCATTTATCAACATTAAACCTCATCTGCCATAAAGTTGCCCACTCCCCTATTTTATCCAGGTCCTCTTGTAAAGTTATACTATCTTGGTTTGTTTCTATTACCCTCCTTAAATTTCAGATCAGCTATATTTGTATTGTCTTTATTTGCCCTACCTACAAGGTAGATTAATGGAGAGATGTGCAGGTCTATGAACTCAGCAGACATAACCAGAATAAGGGTTCTGGCCTTATGGATAGAAAAACATTAACGGTCTAACACCCTTTCTCTATGAATAACTACGCTGGCAGCCACATCTAACAGCTATATGTAAAAGTCAAGAGAAGAAAATGATGACATTTGTGTCAAATTGTTTTCTAATGACACATTGCGTTCTTATCTCTATGGGGAATACTTAGCTCTGTTAGTAGCGTATTTTATCAAAATAACTGCCTGAACATATAAAGATCACAGAGAGAAAAAAAAAAAACAGCCACAGAAAGGATAAAGTACTACATTTTATTATTCTAAACATCTTGCAAGTGTGTGAAAGTCATCTATTAATCCTTCAAGGCAAACTCTTATTGGCCTCCATAGTAAGAATTTCGAATGGCCAGCAGGAAGACCAACATTCTAACTATAGTGATCAGTCAGAGATAAAGTCCATACACCCGGCTTACAGTTATCACCCATTAATTACCCAGTAGAAGGACCCACTTGGTAAGAAGAAGCCAGCCTGTGGCTGTCGACCTATTCTTGTCATGAAATGAAAGAGCTGGCTATTCTGTATTCAGGCAGATGTATACATTGCACAGTAAAGAGCCACACAGGCTAATCTGTCAACTAATGATGAGAAGTAGAAATAATGGCATTAGTGCAAATAAAGTAATGGATGATGCTGATCTGTATTACTTACTGGTAATATGTCAATGCATGGTCATACTCCCAGGAGTCTCCATGGCAAGGATTCTGGGTTTTATCACTGTTGGCACTGAGATGCCACAATACAAGTGGACCGTCCAATACGTTGATGAGGTCTGACATTGCACCATGGAGTGGACCGGGGCCCTTCCTAAGTCCTGACACTTTACCTCAGTCAAAATGTGCATACCACAAGCAGGGCTGGTTCTAGATTAAATGGGGTCCCTTAAAGAGACCAAAGTGGGACCCCCTATCTTCAGTTTTCAAACATCATTGACAGTAAAG
>NW_017308012.1:29396-61786 GCF_000935625.1 Nanorana parkeri
ATCTATCTATATAGATCTATCTATCCATCTATCTATATAGATCTATCTATCCATCTATCTATATAGATCTATCTATCCATCTATCTATATAGATCTATCTATCTATATAGATCTATCTATCTATATAGATCTATCTATCTATATAGATCTATCTATCTATATAGATCTATCTATCTATCTATATAGATCTATCTATCTATCTATATAGATCTATCTATCTATCTATATAGATCTATCTATCTATCTATCTATATAGATCTATCTATCTATCTATATAGATCTATCTATCTATATAGATCTATCTATCTATCTATCTATCTATATCTATCTATATCTATCTATATAGATCTATCTATATAGATCTATCTATATAGATCTATCTATCTATCTATCTATATAGATCTATCTATCTATCTATATAGATCTATCTATATATATGGGTGGAACGTTGCTGCACCATCTACTCCACTTAGCACCTGCTAAGGTCTGAAGTAGCTCACCCCAACATGCCTTGGGGCTCTGTCACATGACAAGGAGCCATGCAGTGCCTGAGTGATGGAGCCACACAGGCACAGAGGTGTGAGTGTAGGAGGAGGTAGAAGTATTGGGATTTCTATGGCTCACCTCTCTCTGAAAACATAAGTCGCTGGCTATCATTGTTTCTTTAGATGAAATCCTTTCCAAAATACAAATGGTGAATAAACATGCAACAAGTTAAGTCAGAACTCCTGATCTGCATACTAGTTCCATGTGAGTGACTCGCAAAGTACTGAAGATATTGGATCAACGTGACAGCCAGACCACCAGCATTGTCAGAAGTAGAGTTTGACAATGGCAGCCTATGTATTGCTCTCAGCACATGTTCTCTTTAATAATGCAGAGGTGTTCAGTGACCCCGAGCAAGCACATATCACTCTTTATATGCCATTGTTTTGCTCCTTCATTGTACTTGGACCTCACAGGATGATGTTCTTCTAGCTCAGCTCAGTAATGAATATTATGGTAACAAAGGCCTTATCCTTGTATGTAAGAAATCCTAACAGGATGTTCGCTTCCATTCTTCAACCACAGCTTAGTTTTCTTGTTCTTCTCTCCAGATTTGACAAATGTCAGATAAGTAAACACAAGTCTCTCCTGCTGTGCGTCTTTCAGCGTTCATAGGCCGCTTGTTCCACCACACTCATTCAATGAGCGATGTGTCAGACGGGTCCATCAGAGATCCTACTTGTGCAATATACTGTATATTTATACATTGTGTCCCTGAATAGTACACAGACCTGATGTAATGTGCGGCCAACTGACTTCTAGTAACAGCCTCATCCTCAGGGTTCATTCACACTCATGCATTCAAGCACTATAGAATGTCCATTGAAGGCACAGTCCATGTTTTTGTGGCCATGTTTTATGTTGCATCCTTATTAAGGGTGTATCATGAAACAGGGTCTCATTCCTCAACCTCCTGCCCCAAATACCTGAATCGCAGGGTGCTTCTCCTTGCAGTGTCCTGTTGTATAAATTTACTGTGGCTGCACATGGCTCCACCTGCATCATCCATTCACAAGGTTCTATGAATAATGGGAAGACTACAAGTCCCATCTGCCACAACAGCACAGAGACTTAAGGTGGCCATACACTCTACAACCATCGCAAGACTTTAGTCTTGCGATGGTTGTAAAGGGATTAAAAAAACGTACGATCTGCCTATCTTGGACAGGCAGATCGCACTCTCGATCATCGCAAGCCCGCGCCCCTGACGGGCGGGCTTCGGATGACCGCAATGCTGAACGGGCAGTGTGCGCGTGCGCACACCGGCCCGTTCAGCATTTATCTTCCGAGCACCGTTCTAACCAGCCGAGAATCGTACGATTCCCGGCTGGTTTTCGAACATGCTGGTTCGACAGAAGACGTGCGACCGTACAGTAGAAACGGTCGCACGTCTCCGTTCACACTGCTCGATTATCGTCCGAAAAACCGATCGCATACGATTATCGTACGATAGTTAATCGTCCAGTGTATGGGCACCTTTACAGATTGTACCAACACAAGTGTGATGATGTCACCACAATTGTAGTCCATTGTTTACATCCTCCCCCCCGTAACTGAAGGTGAGTACCTCCATAACGCCCTAAGGGTGGGATGCAGGAGCCTATGCATTGCAGACAAACATGTAATGAATGCACATTTTTAAAATTATCAATGACATTTTTGCTAAAGGTGGACTATGCCTTTAAGATGTCATTCATTAAGAATGACACCACATATCACTCCTCAATACACACGGCAAGTGTTGTGGTGAGATGCAATGCCGAAAATGCTGCAGGTGTGTTTTTGTCATGTATTAAAGTGTGCTGCCAGCTGATTAAACATGAATGGGCTGCCTTACACACACGGAAAGCATTGGCTTAACACTGCGCATAGTGTGAATGGGCCCTTACTATGAGATCACCTACAGTGACATCTGGTCACCCAATACCCAGATTTGCCCCATTACTACCAATCTCTATTCTGTGAATGGCCAAGACAGAAGATTAGCAAGCTTGTGTAGACCTGTCCTCTTCAGACACTGGCCCTCTGATGATGGATAATACAGACACATTGTGTATATATGCGTGTGTATATATATATATATATTATAGATAGATATATCTATGTATATTATGGTTATATACAGAAGATTGTGTAGACCAGTCCTCTTCAGATACTGGCCCTCCGATGGATACAATACAGATACATTGTATTTATGATGATGTGTACGATTACATTCAGATACATTGTATATATAATGTGTATGGTTGCATACAGAAGATTGTGTACACTGGTCCTCTTCAGACACTGGCCCTCCAATGGATGCATTGTTAATAGGATGATGTGTATGATTACATACAGATACAATGTATAGATGATGATGTGTACAATTACATACAGAAACAACGTATGTGTATATATGTGTAGTATTACATACAGATGCATTGTATAGGATGTGTAAGGTTACATACAGATGCATTGTGTGTGTATGTATAATGATGATGTGTACGGTGACATACAGATACATTGTACATACAGTAGGGAAGGACGTCTGCTCACCTGTAGCATGGTGACCACATGACACGGGTTCAACAGGTAAATGACAGTCCTGGTGGCGAATTTAAAGCCGACCTCCACCCCGAAGGTCAGGCACAGCGCCACCAACAACAGGTTCTTCCCCAGGCTGTCCGGCCGGCCACTGACAGCAGCCAGCTCCCCTTCCCCGTGCTTGTGGCAGACGATCCTGCCGAGTGACAGCCCGATCTCCCCCGCAGACACGACCAGCAGCACCAGGCTCTCCACAAGTCGCTGTGTGGGCGGTAAGAAGGACGCACACTCGGGCCCCCCATTACCAGCCAGCATGGGGTCCACTCCTCCATATAACCAGTCCGAGTAGCGGGACATGCTGCCCTCGGTCAGCACACCCAGCACGGCTCCGCCGCCTTCCTGTTGAAACATCAACTGCACGGCCCGTGTACCTCCGACAAGCAGGGAGGTAGCGGGAGGGGGCGGCGTCACAGTGCAGGCAACGAGGCAGCCCCGGCATCTCTTTAGATGTGCGTGTTCTTTCTTCCTGACCGCCACTATGTGGCGCTGTACATAGCGGTTTATTCTCCCTCCATCAATACGGTTACTATACATTAATACATTGTTCGTGTGGATTTAAAGTGACAGTAACCTAAGGAGTTAAATCTTAAAAATACATTCAAGTACCTTAAATATTTACAAAAATGCATCTCATTTGTGAATCACTCAGCTGTAGATCCCCAAACCATTTCTGAATTTGTGACATAGTCCTTCCTTCTGGAGGGTGGCTATGTTTGTTCCCCATGGTCCCTGTGTGTGTTGTAAAGTAGCCACCACTCCAAGCTCCCTCCCATGATGGACTACAATCTCACGTATAGTTTACTAATTTGTATTGAGATTGTGGACCATCACAGGTGTGAGCTTAGAGCTGTGGCTACTTTACACACACAGGGACCTTGGGCAACAAAAGTAGTGCATTCAACAGTAAAATACCTCTGTTTTTAACCTTAGTGTGAGACAAGTTTTTTTACATGCTAGTTTGTGAGTGTGCCAGGAAAACTTTTTGCTATATTACTGTTTAAAGCCCATTCCGTGTGCACCTTACTGTAAAGCTGGTGACGAACTGATGAGTGCGTTTGTCATCTGTTTTGCTTGACTGTTTTGGTGCAGTGAAGCATGGGGGGTCTCAGCTGCCATTGGGATGTGCGGGATCCCTTGTGCGTCTCTGTGCCTTTAAGGGGGTTGGGCTTCCTCCTAACAAACCTGCACCCAATGTTATCTTATGCCCCATGTGCTCCAAGATGGAGGCTCTGATAGTTTAGAGTTAGGACCGCACTTTAAGAGGTGCCTTGGCGCGGCTGTGCAGCTTTCACATTTTCTGCAGAAGACGTGTATCCAAAGCTCTGTTTTTAACCTTAGTGTGAGACAAGTTTTTTTACATGCTAACTTGTGAGTGTGCCAGGAAAACTTTTTGCTATTTTACCATTGGAGGGGTGACACCTAAATCACTGACAGGCCTTTTGGTGTTAAGAGGAGGGGACCTGGCGGCACTCCTCATCCCGCCAGGTGAACATCCCCTCCTCTCTCTGATAGTGTCCATCACCAAGTATCACTAACATGGCCGCGCATGCGCGAGACGTCATCGTGCACGCCCGTGATGATATTACTCGCATGTGCAATGACATCAGGGCGGGGTGTCACTCGGTACCCACTCCGGGTGACAGCCGGCCTCGGGACACCACTGGGTGTGACAGTGTGCAGTAGAGGAGTGTAGAGGGTATGACATTGTGCAGTATGCTCAGGAGAGGGCTGCAGAGGGTATGACAGTGTGCAGTATATGCAGGTGAGGAGTGTAGAGGGTATGACAGTGTGCAGTATGCGCAGGAGAGGAGTGCAGAGGATATGACAGTGTGCAATATGTGAGGAGAGGAGTGCAGAGAGTATGATTGGGAGTGGGGGAAGTATGTACAGGAGAGGGGTGCAGACGGTATGATTGGGGAGTATGTACAGGAGAGGAGTGCAGAGGATATGGAGAGGCGTAACTAGAAATCACAGGGCCCCATAGCAAAATGTTGGGCCCGGTCTCCTCCTCCACCTCCCCCGGGCCTCGCCTCCTCCACCTCCATTGCTGCCAGGCCTGGCCTCCTCCTCCACCGCCGGGTCCCCAGCCTCCTCCACCGCAGCTGCTGGCTATAAGAAGGAATACGCCACTGTACAAATCACTGACAGGTTGTCAGTAATCTGGACAGCTGGGCGTTCCTCCTCCAGTGACAGTCCTGCAGCCTGCGATGTCATAGCGACCCAGGCGGCCTGAACGGCATCAGGGGGACCCCTTTGTTTGTGGTCCTGGCTGGGCCCCCTTGTGCCCTGGGCCCAATAGCAGCCGCCTGGGTCTCTATGGCGATAGTTCGGCCACTGTTGTTCTGGCCCCTTGACATACATTGGCCACACATTTAGAATTCAATGGAATATGTTGGAACTCTTACCTTTGGATGTGGTGCTCCATCCTTATCTCTCTGACCAGGATTTACATAACTGTGTTATCTCACAATCTTAGTCCAGAAATTAGATGTTGAACAGATTTTCTCAGCAGTCACTGTTCAGCCAACATTCTTTTCAACCGGTTCCTTCGGCAAAAGTCAATTAAATACATGAACAATACATGATTATTAATGAAAAATGCATTAAGGAAAATATTTGACTGAATCATATACTTCAACTGGATCCTAATGTGTGTGTCTAGATTAGACATATGGGATTCGTCCATAATTTCCGAATGACAGAAATAATAAATCCGAACAAACCCCAATGTTTGATAACGAAATTCTGATACATCGCAATTTCATTCGGAACGAAACAAAGAAGCAGGAGAGCTGTCATTTACCGCACTCTGGCTTCTCTGACTTGTATCCTGAATGAAAACAAAGTAACAGAATATTGTTACAAAATGTAAACAAAGAGAGAAGGTGAAAGATCTGTGTTTTCATTCAGGATATGAGTAATAGCTTCTGCTTCTTTCCTGGCAAAGAATCTGACATCTGTCACAGAATACACACGTCAACATGTCCACAGAAATAATAATAAAGAAAAACAGCGTGCAGTTGCCCCAACAATTCATACCAGACCCTTTAGTTGTCTCTCAGGTCCGCTCCTCTGCTGATTGACAGAAGGCAAGGGGCGGAGCAATAGCCAGCCTGCTATTGGCTAATGCAATTTAAAATAGCCAATAGCAGAATGGCAATTGCTCCTGCAGAGGAGCAGACCTGAAAAAGAAAGTTCTCTCTCAGGTCCGCTCCTCTGAGATTGACATCAAGCAGTGTGCAGGGGAATTAGCCAGCCTGCTATTGGCTATTTTAATTGGAAATAGCCAATAGCAGGCTTTGTTTATTTCTGCCCACTGCCCGATGTAAACCCTGGATCAGGCAACCAGAGGTGGGTGATTTTTTTTTCATCGTTCGGCGGTGATCGGGGGATTGACTTAGTGGGAAATTTAATTTTTTTTGTAAATAAACGAATTGTCAAAAACCTGTGTTGTGTTTTTTGTTCAATTAAATCATTTTTTTCTAAGGTGTTGTGTGTTTTTTTAACATTTTATTTAACTCGTTAGTGAATGAGTAAGGGTACAAATACCCCTTACTCATTCACATGGGGGGTGGCATCTGGGTACCCCCTTTATTAAAGGGGTTATGCAAATGAGCCCCCTGCACGCAGACCTCCCCAACCACTCAGCCAAGGTTGTAGGGAAGAGGCCCTTGTCCCCAAAGCACCCTCCCAGTGCCGAGGGCATGTGGCCTGGTATGGTGGGGGAAGTGGGGGACATCCCCCCTTTCCTGCCTGGATAAAGGGTCCTGGTATGGGATGTTAGAGGGGAACCCAAGTTTTTTTTTTTGGCGTTGGGGTCCCCTGTAAAATTTATACCAGACCTAAAGGGTCTGGTATGAATTGCCAGGGAGACCGCATGCTGTTTTTTCTTTTTTTACATCAGGGGTCCCCCCTAACATTCCTACCAGACCTAAAGGGTCTGGCATGAATTTTTGGGGGAACCGCACGCTGTTTTTTTTTTATTGTTCCTGTGGAGTGTCAAAAGTTAAAAAGAAACAAAGTAAACCTGTAATTTCAGTTTTCTGCAACCAATTTTCGTTCGTAAGGATCATTGAATCAAAATGCTGAAACGAATTGACTTTCAGACCCGTATCCCGAAAAACAAAATAACGAAACATAGGAAACTAAACAAATTTTTTACCTGCTTTCATGTCTAGTCTAGATTGAAGACGCATTAACGTCATCAAGGCTTGAAGTCTGCACACCACCATCAGTAGATCCTCTTTTCAAGAGGCGATCCTCTTCTTAGGAGAGCATTAAAACACACAAGGGGACATTTATCAATACTATCCTAATGATTGTGATTGTTAATCTGTCTCATCCTATAATTGATATCACTAATTAGAGACAGATTTATTATCTGTATACAAGCTGCATAATAAATTAGACGCAATAAGCATATGTGTTCCTGTTTACAGAGCTTCCTTGGTGTTTCTTAGTTCTCTGGCAGACGTGAGGTTAAATTAACTCATATAGGAGCTGTTTGCAGTTGTGACAGAACAGAGAAAACAGGCCAACCGACTTTCTTTGGTTGCACATTTGGTCATGTAAAACTACATCACTTGTTGTGGTCGCAAAACAAACGTAAAGATTCATGCTAACGTTTTTTTTCACGCAGACTGCAGATAATTAACATGCAGCTGCTTGAATAAATTTCCTTTACAGAGATTGTTTTCTGATTTTATGCATAAATGTATGAACAATCACACAATTTGAAGATGAATATAACACAAATTATATAAAATAAGCCTTCAAGCTACATGGTTAATGATTGATTTTTTTGATCTGACAGATGAAATCTAAAACAAAATCTGACTGTGTGCAATTCCTCTGTGAGCAGCCCACCTTCCTCCCCATACCAGTACTTTTTATTGTGCTGCCCTGCCTGGCACCACATGGCTTATGAAAAGAAGACATTAGCCAGCTTCTCTTTCTACTGCACAGACGTCTCCAATTATTTCTATAAGTGAGCTGTACCCATTGTGGCCTCCAGCCGTCAAGGGGAGTATGACTCAACTGTTGGAATGAATGGAGCCATGGCGCATGCACAGTAGGAAGAAGAGCTTGTCAGGATGCTTTCTTTGCAAAGGCAGCGAAGATCACGGATATGGGGAGGACGATAACAATTTTACCAAGTGGGGCTGCATTCAAGGGGATGGGGTGTTACTCAAAGGAGAGCTTACCTAGATGTGAAGTTTTTGCAATAGATGCCAACACAAGGACATCTGAAAATGAATGGGTGTGAATGGGAGCAGTGCACACCAGTGCTTTGTGTTGCACTGCCCTCCACTGAAAAAAAAAAAAAAAAAGTAGAGCAGGCTGTTCATTTTTTCAGAGCAACACAACAGACTGGTGTTAACTGCTAAAGCATGGCAATGCATTGCAAAACCCAAACCTTAGTGTAAAAATCAAACCAAACCAAAAGAAAAAAAAAAAAAAAAACCCCCCAAAAAACACAATGTAATGCAGCGCAACAGATGCCAACGCACTATGCAAACTCAAGTCAACGCACCTACGTTGACTCTCATTTTTGGCTCCGATTCCAGTGTGAATCCACCCAGAATCACTTACAGCAGTGGTTCTCAACCTTTCTAGGGCCGGGACCCCTTGGTAACATTTGCCAAGTTGTGGTGACCCCCAAAGGTAAAATTTAGGGATGACACGGCTGCTGCAGCGACATCTGGAGGCGTGGCAGGAGAACTGACACTGCTGCGCTAGGAGAGAGCTGAGGAGGACTCTCACCTTGCACAGCGACCCACAGGTTGAGAACCACTGACTTACAGTGAATGCTGCTCCTTGCTAAGTAGTAGCTTCCTGCAGAATCAGCTAGTCCCCTGACCACTGGCCCTGATATCCTGTTTTAGGGTGACTCCTTTCCCTTGCAGGGAGCCACACTTGTGTTTGTTAAGGTGGCCATACACTTTACAACCATCGCAAGACGTTAGTCTTGCGATGGTTGAAAAGTAATTCACAAAACGTACGATCTGCCCATCTTGGACAGGCAGATCATACTTGTGATCATCACAAGCCCGCCCCCCTGAGGGGCGGGCTTCCGATGACTGCAATGCTGAACGGGCATGCGCACACCGGCCCGTTCGGCATTTGTCTCCCGAGCATCGTTCAAACCGGCGAAAATCGTAAGATTTTCGGCTGGTTTTCTAGCATGCCCCTATGTATGGGCACCTTTAGAAAGATGTCTGTGTGGACAGGAAGTTCAGGGAAGCTGAGCTGAGAGAGTTGGAGTCAGCTGTTCAGAAACCTGATGAACATAAGTGGTCACCTCTGTGCTTTAGTGCAGTGCAATAAAAAACAAAATCCTATTTCCTTTGTCTTTGGTGGGACTTTCAGCAAAACAGACCTCTGCATGGATGAACAGTGCACATGACCATTTGATGAATAGTGTCACATCACCTTTTACAGGAAAAATATCCTTTTACACAATAAGGAAAAGGCCAGTTTGATGACTTCTGATTTTCTGGACGCAGATCATATAACTATTAAACATAATAACAAATATAAGAAAGGAATGTGTAGTGCAATCCATTCCTGGCAGGGATCATCCTTTTATCCTTCTCAGTGAGCGGTGCACGCTGCTATATCACATAATATGGCGTGTTGCCATGGCACCAGCAGGAGGCTGTGCGAGAGATGTGAAAACTATTATCAGCTTGATCTGTTAAGCTTTGAAAATAAAAGCTAGTAAATTTACATTGGAATACTGCACAGATCTGGAAGAAATACAAAAAGCACACCAAGATTCAAGTAAGAATACACAGGGATCTTGTATTTAGATAGTATCTCAGAGTCCAGCTTTAGGGCCCATTCACACCAATTGCAGAGCGTTCCAGAGTGGTAGCTGCTGGAACGCACAGCAATCGCTCATTAAACTTCCCCCTTCGTTCTGGGGCGGTAGGGGGCATGGCGGTGCATTGAAGTCAATGGCACCGCAGAGCTATGCCCCACGCCTGCAGTGCGATCAGACGCGTGGCGAAACATTGCCTGCATTCTGTTCCACTGCGAACGCAACAAATGCTGCATGCTCTATTTTTTTGCGTTCGCAGTGGAGCAGAACACAGGCAATGTTTTGCCACGCGTCTAATCACACTGCGGGCGGGAGGGTGTGGCTGGAGTGCCATTGACTTCAATGCACCACCACGCCCCAGAATGAAGGGGGAAGTTTAGTGAGCAATTGCCTTGTGTTCCAGCATCTACCACTCTGGAACGCACCACAATTAGTGTGAACAAGCCCTTAAAGTGTATATAAAGGCATATAATAGCATATTTGTTGTTGTTTGTGTTTGTTTGAAATGTAATTGTGCAGGGTTAGAATCTCTGTCAGGTTTTCATTGCTGTCTGGGTCACATCAAGGGAGAGTCTCTCTCTTTTTGTCCTGGTGGCAGAGCCGGATTTACTCTCTCTGCTGCCCCCAAGGCCAGGTTCCTTCCACTCTGTCCACCACTAAAAAAAAACTTGTAGCATATCACATGTATTGTGATGCTGACCAGTTCTCTGGAGAACACCAACCTGCAGATAGTACATTCTGATCAAGGAGCTTCCCTCCAAACCTGCTGCAGCCCCGTACAGCTCACCACCTCTGCCGCACAAGGACCTCAGGAGGAGAGCGGTGGAATGTCTCCCAAGCCGGCTCCGGTGTTCTAGTCCGGGATTACAACACCCGCCCTGCATACGAGCAGGAACAGGACCCCGAGGTTGCCCCCCATTCGCCTGACGTAGGGACTTGAGGGTGCACTGGTGTCACCCCCTTGCGGGAGTGACCCGGGTGGGGTCCGCACCAAGCCCAGTGTAGCTGCTGCTGCCTTTCTACTCCCTGCCGCCTGAGGCCAAGGCCTCGTTGGCCTTGTGGGGAATCTGGTCCTGCCTGGTGGCCATTGTGGTGCGATGAGAAATCTCCTGTACAGAAGAGCTCAGACTAGGGGAGTTAGAAACAGCACAAGGAGCAAATTAGTTGTGCTACAGTGCAATGAGCATGCTGATAGAAGCAGAGTCTGCTGCTTTTTCTTTCAATGTCCAGTAGCGGGCTAGGGGTGGCACAATGTAACTGTTACTGAACTGCAGCAAATAAAACTCATGTCTACTCCTATGCCAGATAGGGATGTGCTATGTGCTAGAGCTGTGTAACTCTCAGGACTGGATGGACACAAATGCAAATCCTTTGGCAGGTAAAACTGCTCTCTTATCATCATCAATGTATTTAGGTGTTTTGTGGCCATTCACAAAATAAAAACTGTGTTGTGTGTTTTATGAATGGCCAGGAGGTGAGGAAGGGGAAGATGCGACCATAGTGCTGAGGTCTGTTGGGACTGGCAGCACTCACATTTGAGTGGTGACTGAAGTACAGCGGGAGTTCTAAGAAGATTTGCTGTGTGAAGAAAAACGTGTACATCAGGGCAAGGGGCTTTTGCAAACCAGGAAGCTTGTTGTGTCTGGAGTTGGGCTTTAAAGAGAACCTATGCTATCACATAAGGGGATTGTCAGTGCTCTGCTAATAGCAATAAGGTTACGTTAAAAGAATGTTTACAGAATGAAAGTTTAATAAAACAATATACCAAGATACCAGAAAAAAAGCCGCCTGACCTTATGTACAGGCACATACAAACACCTAATAAGTACCTAATAAGTGTAGGCACATACACTTATTAGGTATCACTGCGTACGCCAGAGTGACTGCAATAATTCTACCGCCATTGTTGGGTACTGTAGTGTTTCGCCATTTCCCAGGCACGCGCGGTTTTGAAACTTGACGTATTTGCTATTTATTTACTTGACGCAACCTCACCAAAAAATAAGGTTTAATAATTGTTGATTGCGTGCACTAAAATGATTTCTAATATGGGTGCAAAAATCATGTGACATAAAAAATTGCATCTGCCACCATTTTACTCTACAGCATGGGTGGGCAACTCCGGCTCCCCAGCTGCGCTTTAACTACAAATCCCAACATACCTCTGCCTACGGGAATCTTGCCGTTAACCGTCAGTCTTGCAATGCCTCATGGGACTTGTAGTTCCACAACAGCTGGAGGGCTGGAGTTACCCACCGCCGCTTTCAGAAAATGTATAATATTTGGGAAGATTAAAGTAATCTTCAGGCCTAAAATGTGCATTTTAACATAGAGTATGTGCAAAAGATATCAAAAAATGTATCAAGCAGTGAAAGGGTTAAATGACTCCTGCTTGAAGTATGTGTGCACGCTATAATGTGAACCCTTGTCATCAGTGTGTGATTGTGGCGTACGTTCACCCTTGTTCATGCAGCAAAGGTCTGAGCTGTAGGGACAAGGAAGGACCGTTCACGTCTAAAGGGATGCCAGGGAGGTCTTCTTTCCCATTGTGGAGAGTTGGAATATGGCGGCGGGAGCAGTGGGAGGTGCACATGTGCAGTTTGGATGTAGCGCCTTGATGAAAGGGAGCAGTTGCAGCATAACAAGCACCATGTGATCACATCTATATGGCTGTGTATTTATATTCAAATGTTATATAAACAGAAATGTGGATTTGACCTATTTATAGGAAACCCATGAATTTTGCCCGTGACAGGTCAGTGACTCGGAAAGCATTGAAGCCATAGGGTCATAGTCCTAATAATAGCCAGGAAACTAGCATTTTTAGAAGCAATTCAGCAATCGTCACTGGTGACAGGTTCACATTAATACATACGTGTGATGTGCAGTGAGCGGTGTGATTTAAAGTGCATGTATAAGATGCTGTTATGCCATGTGGAGGGTGCACACACAGCTTCACCAGTCTCCTCCCATACTGTATAAGTGAGGCAGAGGGGGACACTGCACATCACCCCACCACAATGCCGAATCACAGACAGCCAGCTAGTACTGCTCTTCCCACTGGACCACATCCTTCCCCGCAATCCCTCCTCCTCCTCTGAATTCACAATCACTGGAACTGCTGTCACTTCTTCAGTAATGTGACAGAGCGTGTCCTCCAACCGGAGACTGGGATCATTGGGATCATTCTGTATGCCATGTAAGACTCTATGTACTCTATTCAACAAAGTCATACTGTTAGACAGGGTCCACCTCAACACAAGTTGGATGTTATAGACTGAGCTAGGAAATTGTTTCTGTAAAATATAAAACAATACATTAATAATATATATATACAGTTTATACACCGGTCAGCCATAATACTATGACCACTGAGAGGTGAAGTGAAAAACATTGATTATCTCATTACAATGGCACCTGGAAGTGCGTGGGATATAGTAGACAGCAAGTGAACATTCTGTCCCTGGAATTGATGGGCAAGCGTAAGGATTTGAGTGACTTTGACAAGGGCCAAAATGTGATGACTAGACGACTGGGTCAGAGCAACTCCAAAACTGCAACTCTTGTGGGATGTTCCCAGTCTACAGTGGTCAGGACTACCAAAAGTGGTCCAAGGAAGGAAAACTGCTGAACCGGTGACAGGCTCAAGGAGAGTGATGGCTGGTTGTGTTGTCCGACCCAATAGAAGAGCTACTTTATTTCAAGATGCTAAAAAATGTAATGCCGGTTCTGATAGAAACTTGTCTGAACACACAGTGCATCGCAGTTTGTTGCGTATGGGAATGTGTAGCCGCAGACTGGTCAGGGTACCCATGCTGACCCATATCCACTGCCACAAACCCCTACAATCACCACATGAGCATCAGAATTGGACCACGTAGCAATGAAAGAAGGTGGCTTTGATCTGATGTATCACATTTTCTTTTACATCACGTCGATGGCCGGGTGCATGTGTCACTTACCTGGGGAAAATAAGGCTCCAAGATGCACTATGGGAAGAAGGCAAGCCAGCGGGGGCAGTGTGATGCTTTGGGCAATGTTCTGCTGGGAAACCTTGGGTCCTGCCATTCATGTGGATGTTACTTTGACATGTACCACCTACCTAAACATTGTTACTGATCAAGCACACCCCTTCATGAAAACCGTATTCCCTGGTGGCAGCGACCTCTTTCAGCAGGATAATGCATTCTGACACACTGCAAAAATGGTTCAAGAATGGTTTGAGGAATACGAGTTTGCAGTGTTGACTTATCCTCAAAATTCTCCAGATCTCAATCCAATCAAGTATCTGTGGGATGTGCTGGAAAAACAAATAAAATCCATGCAAGCCCCAGCTCGCACCTTACAGGACGTAAGGGATCTGCTACTGACGGCTTGGCACCAAATACCAAAGCGTACCTTCAGAGGTCTAATGGTGTCCTTCCTTGATGCATCAGGGCTGTTTTGGCAGCAAAAGGGGGACCTACTCAATATTAGGCGGGTGGTCATAATGTTATGCTTGAGTGGTGTATATAAACACACACACTGAATGTTGCTGTTGTTCGGAGGAAGCATAGCCCTCATTTAAATGGTGGCATCTCTTACATCAGGGGTAGGTAGCCTTGGAACTTCTGCTGTGGTGAGAACATGAATCGTATCATGCCTCTGCCTCTGGGGGGTCATGCTTGTGGCAGATAGCGTCTTGCAATGCCTCATGGCATTTGTAGTTTCACAACAACTGGAGTGCAGTGGTTGCCTACCCATCCCCTACAATATTAACTGTTTACATCCTTTGTACCTCCAAAACAATGAATTCAAGTGGAAGCAAAGTTGTAAAACATTACAGGAGAACATTTGCTATAATACTTGCACATTATGCCACACTTACCCTACAAGTGTGTTCTAATCCAGTGCTGACCTAGGCTGTCAGTCAATTCTCTGTTCTTCTTCTGGGTCCCCCGTTGTTCTCTTTGATAATTGGGCTGCCTCTGGTGACATAATTTCTGTGCATGTGCACAATAGTTACATTGTCCTTGTTACCCGGCTCCATTCCTGGTATATTACAGATGCTGGAATAGACTGCGTGGTTGTCCGATGTATGGTGCATGCTCCATAGAGTCTAAACAAAAAAAAAAAACTGCTAGAGGAAATAACAGACATCTTTTGGCAGAAGAGACTTTGCAGGTTTCTTAAAAAAACAAACTCTAATTCCCAGCAATTTTTTATTTTTTGAGTTTACTTTTGCTTTAAAGGCTAATGCCATCTTTTACTGCATATCATGATGCATGTTACCACCTGATTTGCAGGGTGTTTCTCCCTGTAGGCTTATGTATATTTTGGAATTTGGCATTCATTCATACAGGATCACAGGGTTAGTGGATAAAAAAAACTGCAACTGCCACTGTGACTGAGGTGGGTTTTTTTTTCATCACACGTGTAATCCATTGATAACTTCCTTCAGTTTGTAGCTCGGCATGGACAGGGGCTGGAGGAACAGTCTGCAGGAGCCTTTGCATTGCACCTACAATCCACTCATTGCAGTACCAATGGTCTGCAGGCTCCAATGAAAAAAATTCATAAATGCGCACATTTTTTTCTTTTTTCAATATGGGTGGATTTATTACTTTTGCCAAAAGTGGAATATGCCTTTAACAAAAATAAAACATAACAGTTAGAAATGTAAGTTCCTGGTTTATGGTTACAAGTACTCAGAGAGCTTCCCGCAAACAGGGTCAGGGAGGCTGCACTGTATAATAAAGCGGAACTGCTCACATATTTGAAATACCACTGCTTATGTATGCTTATGAAAGGGGCCGACTCCATGGACAACTTGGTCTTTTTCTGCCGTCACTTTTCTATGTACCTATATAGAGTCCCCCATGTGCCTTTATTCTCATTATTTTTAGATGGCCTGCATTTTGGGAAAGGGAAACTTCCCAAATGTAATGTGAAGAGAACACAGGAAGAATGAATGTAAACAAAATGATCCTTACTTACATAGGATTGATGTATGATAGGACTATTGTGGTGTGCTGTGAGTATTCGAGAATGTTATTCGGGTCTCTGAGCCGAGGTGTCGTAATGCTTTTCATATGACACCTCGGCTCACAGACCCGAATGCTATGTAGCCAAAAATTGTCTCTGTTTTTTTTTCAATTAAAGGATTTTATCAAAAGTCTGGACTTTTTACTAACTATTTGATTTAACCCTTTAGTGAATGGGTAGGGGTACAAGTAACCCTTTACTCATTCAAAAGGGGGGGGGCGGCATCTGGGTGCCCCCTTAATTAAAGGGGTACCCCGATGCAAATAAGCCCCCTTGCCCGCAGACCCCCACAACCACCGGGTCAGGGTTGTGGGGAAGAGGCCCTTGTCCCCATCGGCATGGGGACACCCTCCCAATGCCGAGGGCACTTGACCTGGTAAGGCGCAGGGAGAGGGGGGCCGCTCAATCGTTCCCCCCCCTTTCCTGCCAGGCCAGTGGTCAGATCAAGGGTCTGGTAGGAATGTTTTTTTCCCACCATTTTTTGGGGCTGTGGTTCCCCCTTAAAATTCCTACCAGGCCTAAAGGGCCTGGTATAGATTTTGGGGGGAACCTCACGCACTTTTTTATTGTTTTAACTTGGGGGGGGGGGCTCTATCTGAGTTTCCAACTATGATATATATATATATATCCACACAAAAACTGAGAACAGGAAAGGGGCCTATATCTTTGTTCAGGCATTCTCCAGGGTCAGCATCTAGGGGAGATTACGCAATCATATGAATTCTAGAGTGACTGTGAATTTCTTGGCTGGGTTTATAAATGATCAGCCCCTGCTGCTGCCTCTCAACTTGGTACATATTGCAATGTACAGTCTGAGTTGTCACTGGTGGGGAAGAGACTGAGGAAATGCTTCCTCCTATCTGCAGCAGACTGATGACATCATCTCAGCACGCCAAAGTATCTTGACTAGGGCTCAATGACTGTTCTTAAATTAATTTATTATACCAATAGCCATTTAAAGCCCAACTCTGACCCCTTGTGCCCCCCCTCCAATGTATTCTATCTTTTTGTTTTAAGATCTTTTTCAGATGTCTGCTGGCTGATCACATGACAGGGTCAGGCTGACTTGATGACATCAGAGCTGCCTTTTACATCCATACACTGTGAGCACAGCGTGCTGTGCTAAGGGAGCAAAGTCAAGCCGTCCTGCATTCATTGACTTTTTGTGGCAAGGAAGAGGTATTGCGGAGCACAACTCTGGGTTGAAGGTAAGTATTCCAGTCAGTGATGTTTTTTTTAAACATACATAGCGTCATATAAAAGAATTAGACTGGAATTGGGATTTAATACATGACAAAGAATTCACAGAGCACTATGGGTTACTGACTGAAACCTTAGACTGCCTGCTCTGAAAAGGAAAGGAACATTAGAATGTCTGCTCTAATAAGGAAAGGAACCTTGGACTGCCTCCTCTAATAAGGAAAGAAACCTTAGACTGCCTCCTGATCTAATAAGGAAAGGAACCTTAGACTGCCTCCTCTATTAAGGAAAGGAACTGCCTGCTCTAATAAGGAAAGGAACCTTAGACTGCCTCCTCTAATAAGGAAAGGAACGGCCTGCTCTAATAAGGAAAGGAACCTTAGACTGCCTCCTCTAATAAGGAAAGGAACCTTAGACTGCCTGCTCTAATAAGGAAAGGAACCTTAGAATGTCTGCTCTAATAAGGAAAGGAACCTTAGACTGCCTCCTCTAATAAGGAAAGGAACCTTAGAATGTTTGTTCTAATAAGGAAAGGAACCTTAGAATGTCTGCTCTAATAAGGAAAGGAACCTTAGAATGTTTGCTCTAATAAGGAAAGGAACGGTAGTGTGCCTGCTCTAATAAGGAAAGCAACATTAGAATGTCTGCTCTAATAAGGAAAGCAACATTAGAATGTCTGCTCTAATAAGGAAAGCAACATTAGAATGTCTGCTCTAATAAGGAAAGCAACATTAGAATGTCTGCTCTAATAGGGAAAGGAACCTTAGTGTACCTGCTCTAATAAGGAAAGCAACATTCGAATGTCTGCTCTAATAAGGAAAGGAACCTTAGAATGTCTGCTCTAATAAGGAAAGGAACCTTAGACATTCTCCCCTAATAAGGAAAAGGGGATGGATCTGAGCTAGTATGTTGCTTCTTGGCTTCTAGAGGACAACATGATATTTATAATCAATATTTCATATTTACCAAACAAATCTTTTTTATTTTATTCTTTTAGTCTGGAACTATGCACAAAGCCATTATACCTTACCTTCAACGGGCAGAGCTGTTCTTTACAAAATATACATTCCGCACAATATCATGAGAGAGGGGAAAACCGATAGACCTTCCATACATCACATACAAAATACATGTATAGACTTCTGCAAATGTAACCTTTAGCCAAAAAAGGATACTAGAAGATCACCTTTCGTATTCAGAACAACAGGTTAATTAAAAAAAAATATCTAAAGCCATTTTTTAAATTTTGGACACAGTAGGCAATGGTTAAAAGCCAAGTCAGTTTTTTGTTGCTGTGTCCCATTGAGGAGACACATCAGGAAGTAATTGGAAATCTCTCCAAAGGGAGGGAAATGCTCTCTTAGACAGCTGTCACTGGGACCAAAATCTAAAATGGATGATTTCCTCTCTGTGCTTGTTCTGGTGACAAATCAAAATGTTGGCTTTTGCCATATTTAGGGATAAGGTCCCCCACAAAATGTACATAGAGCTGAGATGCTTTCCCCACCCTCAAACTGCAATACCTAAGTCTGACTTTTTGTGTGAAAAAGGGAGAGTGTCATACCTGGAGATACTAGGTTTTTGCGCTGATAGTATAGATTTTAATGAAAAGCATTTGCACTTCCCCTCTCTTCCCTCACTAAATGGGCAAAGTATAGAGTCCCATTATAAACAAAAGGGCATATATCTGCATCTTTATTGAAAGTGTATTCCTGCACCGGAACATAGATCTATGCCGCCGCTTTTTAGCAATTTAAAGTGCATGACATGACCCCTGTGTCATACCTGAGCACCCACAAGGAACAGACACATATTTATTTGGAAATGTATGTGGCTATTACTAAATGTGCTGGAGTGTTATGAATGTACACACAAGTGCATTGTAAACCTCCTCTAAACAGACTTTACTAACCATCATGGTCATAGTAAACATGCTGGAGGGATGAGCCCAGACTCCAAGATAACGATCATAGTGGTTTTGTGTCAGTATAACTTACCTGTTTTTCACTTGGCATCAGATTTATTTTTTCATGCTAAGTAATCGATGGGTTTTTGTTTGCGTAATGCAGGTTTTGCATGCCCATACAAGTCTATGGGATTGCAAACTCACTCGAAGCAGGTCAAATGCAGGTCAGGAGGGGATCTGCTGTAGGTCAATTACATCTGTCAATAAATTCCGAATGATCTCAGAAGTTTCTCAAACTGAAATCAATAACACAAGCCAAAAGCCTATTAAGAAAGGCCATAATGCATGCTAAGTAAGGCCCCATTCACACTAAGCGACATGCAAATCGCTCGTTTGTCGCGCGATTGTCATTTTGCGCGATATCGCGTGGTTTCCCGCGCTATATCGCGCAAATGGTTGCATTCAGCAAAGTAGAATCGTGCTGGAATCCGCTCCAAAAAGGGTCCTGTTGTAGCGACGCGCGACGAACAGAGCCCCATTGACATGCATTGGAGAGCGATATCGCGCGGTAAATATGCGCGATATCGCAGTTATTCATTACCCTTCATAGAAATCACATTAATCCCCCTGACAATACCCTCATCTTGGGTACTGAAGAGGAACTTACCCTCTAAAAGTAGGAGCAGTTGAGAGCCTTAAGTATAGGGTTAAAATGTACATGTTCAAAAAGAAGTCATGTCACTTGCAGTTCAGTTATTTTACTCACATTCTTTAACATGTCAAATGTGCACATACAATGTGTCATGCACAGTATTAATTACCTTCACAGTGCTGTAGAAAAAGGAACACAGCTTAGGAAAAGTAGAAGTTTAAACTGCACCTTTTGTAGACAACACAAAATAACCCAAACACCATTATGCAAGTACAAACACCATTAGGCTGAACTGAAGGCATCTGTAAAAATTCACATCAAAGTACCTTCCCCCTCCCACAGTGCTGCATGGGTTAATTGCTAGTTCTGTATAGGGGGATTGGATTAAGCAGTGATATATTATTCTGCTCTCTAGCAGGTTTCCTCCACACTATGCAACCAGCGCCCTGAAGTTGCTTCTCCTGTCCCAGCCACTTGAAGTTCTGCCGGGACCAACCACATACCAAGAAAGTTGGAGAGCTGATTATGTAGGGACATAACTACAATTGATGGGGCCCCATAACAAAACTGTGATAGCCCCCAGTGACCTCTCCCTGTGACACCTGGCAACGTCAAGTGACACAATAGTGCGATTGATCCAAGCATATTGTATGCCTAAATCAAGGACAGACAGTCTTCCCATTAAACCATTGTGGTTTAGTAGTCTGTAAATAGATGTCTGTCCAAACAGGACATGTTAATTAAAATAAAGATTGGCAAAAAAGAGAAAAAAAATGCAATGGAACGGAAGACAACGGAGGTTGAAATTGTAAGTCAACAGACTCTCCGTTGACTTATGATTTCCTTCTGATTTTGGTGTGAATGGGCCCTAAATGCTGTAACCAGAAATTAAATGATTCTTGCTCTGTGAGAGATACCATATTTTAAACTCTGTTACTTTCCTGTCTGGCATTGCAGTGTGTGTCACAACTATTTCTGAAGTGCATGTTTCCATTAAAACACATGGTGGCAGCTACCGCTTGTGTGTGTAAAGGGTTTACTGTGGAGTGACGATTACTCTTAATCTGCTGGTGCTTAGATTGTTGTCTAAGCCTAAGGAATAAAGATTGTTGTCAGCCTAAGGAATAAAGTGTTAGTCATTTGGGGTTACGCTAAAGTTTTTTTTTGGGGGGGGGGGAGGATATAGCACCAATCACATTATGTATCTGTAATGATGTGTATCCCACCTCCTCCACGCTGCTGTTTCATGATTAAATCCTCCCTTCATGACACCGGATACAACCTTGAGCATCTATCTTCTGGTGCACTGGGGGTTAACACCAGCCACTATCACTGTAGTAGACTTGTGCCGCTCATTCGTCACTTTCTGCCCCCTTCTCCATTTATAAAGTTTGTGCTAATATTGTTCCACAATGCAATGCACTCTGTGAATGGAGGAGGAGCAGCTGAATGACAGGATCTACCCTGCCCATGCACATACCGTGTTGAATTGCGTAATAATAGTACAAGCTCTGTGAATGGAGAATGTAGTAGGAAGTGGCGGGTGAGCAGCACAACTTTATCACACTGCTAGTTGATCTGGGTTGTATCTGGCAGCATAAAGGGAGGATTTTGTCACAACGCAGCAGCCTGGAGGAGGTGGAATAGACACTATCACTATCACACAATAGAGAAATAAATGAAGTATTAATATACATGTTGTCAATGAACTTTCCACGTTTCCAACTTGCATGCTTACATGACAGTAGTATTAGTTGTTGAGCGTCATGCCATATTTTCGGCATGCTAGAAAAGTTATTTAAAGAGTGGAATTGTTATCAGGTCCTATACAACCCCCGGTTCCACTGTGGGATTGCCACACAATACCACAGTTCATAGGTTGAATGTTTACACGTTAAATATGATATCATATACAGTATGCACACATTTTATATAATATGACCATATTGCTCCTCCCTCAGTGCATAATAGAAGTAAACTGACCAGAACGTTCCAATGAAACTCCACTTTTATTTCTTCATTAAAATCCGTGCAATAACAGACGTAAAACAAACAGTTGGCTTTGATAAAGTATAATGCAGGTTAAACACTAAGGGTTTATTTTTAAACAATTTTCTGTGAATGTCTGTTCTCTGCGAATAGATGCAAACACTAATTTTTTTGAGTGTAATTTAATGTAATACTGCATCATAGCCACTAGATGGAGCTGAGAAGCATAGGAAATAAATAATTATATCCAATGCTTCACAGCTCCATCTAGTGGCCATAATGCAGTAGTACATTACAATCGCCCTGAAAACAAAATATACTAAGAATGTTTGTTTTTGCCTTCATTCGCACAGAATGAACGTTCACAGATGGCTCTGCAATATGGTTATAAATAGACTTCTGTGTTAAGAAATCAATTGGCAGCACACTGTTGGTCAAGTGCTGTGAAGGTGTTTGTGCTGTGCATGCATGTCTGGCTGCCTTCGATATCTGTGGCCAGCCTTATGCAAGTGGCTGTTTAATTTTTAATACACATCAGCACTGTATACACCAGGGAACTATGAAAACAAAAGAAAAAGAAGGGCGCCCACCCTAGTGCAGATGATTTTTATTTTTAAAAGACACAAATATAGAGTGCAAGGGTACTCACAATGGTAGGTCAAACAAAGGCATGTATAGGAACCAGGGCACTATGAGTTTACAGAGGAGATTGCACATGTACAATAAAGAGGCGTGGACTTGCCATTGTGGGGAAAACTATTCTACAAATGTAAACAGATAGCTACTTTGCTGGCTCTGTACCAAGGAACCTTTGCACAGAGCAAACTTCTGTCAGGATCTTCCACGGATTTCACACGCAAGCGAGCCGTGAATGTCCAAAGGGACATGACAGTGGTCTATGAAGCAAAAATAAAAGCAGCAGGGAGCTCTGACCATATATAATTTGTTGTACATCTTCCCATTGTATACTTTTCAAGGTAATCATCACAGGACCCTGATCAAGAATAACTTACATATATTATAAAAAACTTGGTTCAGACTTGTGATGTCTAAACTTAGTTCTAAAGAACAGTAGTGCCGATGGACCCTGATGCGTTGTGGAAACACACAGTAAAACATGCTCAAGAAGTACTGCAGTCCAAGCAGCTACAATGGGCGACAGCGCTGCAGGTACATAATTATGCTGACTATATACTAGTAGATTTTCATATGAACATTCATACAAAGAACTTGAATCTGAACTTTCCTTAATGCCATTAAAATACTTGATGAATGCCGTTCAAAATTTTGTTTCATTTAACATTCCATTTTGGAATTAATGGAGTTTCCCTAAACCACATTCACAGTTAGACTTTAGTTCATTTGAAAAACAAATTCCACCCTGCTCCTCCAATTTTATTTAGTTACTACAGTAAAAAATGATCGTCCATTTGACCCCAATAAACAATTAGAAAATCGAATGAACATTATGAAATGCTTTTTTTAAAATAAAAATCTACTGGTGTATGGGCAGCTTTAGTCAGGTTGAAAAAAAAAATACATTTTATTTCACTGCAAAACAACGAGGGTTGTCATTGAGAAAATGATTCAGCTTGTGGAATTACTAAGTAATAAAATATGTTGCCTGGGGGCAGAGGATGTGCTCTTAACGATATTGGCCGACTACATCATAAATGTGATTTGTATATGTGATTTATTTTGTTTTTAATACTGGTTCTTCTTTAACCACTTGAAGATTGGGGTGTCCAGGCCATTTTTCAGGATTCAATGCTGAGGTATTTTGACTGACGTTTATTCTATCATGCAATGCTGTACTGAAATTAATTTTATACACTTTTGGGGGACAGATAGAGCTTTCTGTTGGTGGTATTTAATCACCACTGGGTTGTTTTTTTTTATATGAAAAAAACTGTTTTACCTGCATTATGTTATGAAACATTTATTATTACCCAATTTTTTGGTATAATATAAAAGACGAGGTCACGTCAGGTAAATAGGCACCAAACATGTTAAGCCTTAAAATTGCGTGTGCCCGCGAAATCACGAAATACTACCATACCCAAAGTGTCCATAGGCAAAACTTTAAAAACTTTTACCACTCATCAGTTTAGTGTTAACAGTGATCGGTGATTGATGAATCATTGCTCGCACTCCAAAATTTGTGGTTATATGTAACATATGTGGTGTAATCGTCGTTTATTGTGCACGTAGGCGCATCCAATGCATGTTTTAGTTTGTATGTGCATGTACTTGGGGATGGGGGACTAATAAGCCCCCTATGTGATAGCACAGATACAGTGACAGGTCCTCTTTATGGAGACATCAGGGGTCTATTAGACCTAGGGACCCCAAAGAAGCTGATGACGCAATAATCTTCTACTTCAGCTACAGCAGCCAGTAAAATAACAGGCTGAAAGCGGAAGTGATGTGATTAACATCTCTTCCACATTTAGTGTTCAGAGGGGAGATTAGTGCTGATCTCACCTCCAATCCAGCCACAGGGACCCGCTGTGCTACTCCCGGGCCTGTATGGAGGACAGTGGAGCCCGGGACAGCCAGCAGCAATAGTGGAGGGAGGGCAGCGCACACTTCCGGCACCCTCACCCTTCCTGCACCATACAAGTGATTGGGTGGCTCTATAGCCGCCAGCATGCTTGTATGTATCCAAAGCTTCAATGTATCAAACTTTCCTGATCACGCGTGGGGGTGGGAAGGAGCTAAAAAGGATGTTTATAAACACGACGTTTATTAACACCCACCCTTATACATCAACTGTCTGGCCATTTATTTACAATTGGCCGGGTGGCAAGTGGTTAAAATCAAGCTATTGTTTTAAAATGCAATTATTTACCCCCGATTAAACCTTGTTCTGATATCGCAGAGGTACTACAGGGTGCTTTGTGGTGCACTGCGGTACTGCAGCTAAATCGAACTCAAATAAGTGCGTGCACCTCATTTTTAAAATTGCATTGCTCCACATCGCACAGTAATAGGTTACAATGCAATGTAATGCAATACAATGCACATGCGATGGCTAGATGCATTGGGGTATACCTAGTGCTGCAACATATCATGGGAGATTGCATGCACTCCTGCAACACAAAGATGTGAATGAAGCCTTAAAGAGGAACTTCACCTCAGCCAGATAAAATTCAATTTTAAATCCCTAATAACTGTTCTTGCAGCCAAAGTTTCCTACTCCTGTAACACCCACTTGAGCTGAGTTCCTGTAAATGTGCAGACATGCCACTGGTCTTTGCCAGCCTATGAGACCTGGCAAAGATCTGTGGAACATGGATGGTAGTTCATCCTGAAACACTGCTTCCGTGGATGTGTGACGTAGGCATCCCAGGACGCAGCAGTTTGCCGGCTTACATCATCCTCGAATTAGGCAAGGATTCAGGGAGTGGAACCTTACAACATTTTAAAAAGGTATTTCTTCTTTAAAAAAAAAGAGGAGGTGGTGGCTGATGAGAGGACTTTCTTTTAATGAGTGAAGATCCACTTTAACTAGCCAATAGTACTTAAACAAGAACAGTAGCCAAACTTTTTTTGGCTTTACTTGTCTTTATAGTCACAGGAGGACATTTCCTAACATACTCTTGTGACCCAAAGTCAACATATAGTGGGCTACTGCACTATCTGCTGACAGAGCAAAGCCACGCTTCAGCCGTGAAGATCCCGACAATATTGTTGGGATCCACCCAGCTGCCTGATTGACAGCTGGCTATGCCTTTCTAGAGCCAGAGCCAGCTGTGTCCACCCCCTCTGCTGTCTGTCCTTCCAATGAGCACTGGAGGATCCAAGAGGAGAGGGGGGAATCCCTGTGGGGAGTGGTGACTGATAGTCACTCCTTTCTGCAGGGAGAAGACATGAACTGAGCGATCAGCGGTCACATGATTGCTCATCTCTCGGTATAGGGAGAGCTGGGTCCCATGCCTGCTCTAAGTCTTGGGAAGAGTATGTTTTACTCTCTCAATGCTTCTCCTTTAATAGAACAGCAAAGTACCTCACACACTCATAAACATCAGGCATAATAAGTAAGATAAAATACAGTAACCCATAGTGGCCAATAGTAATCAAAAGTATCCCGGAATGGGGCTATACAAATGTGGGTCACACCATGCAAGTTCAGCATTTACAGATACAAAAACAAAAATGTATTTGTGTTTCTTAGCAGCTAAGGCATGAAAACCCTATAAAAAGTTCCTTTAGCACAAAGGGCTATAGTTCTACCTAAACTAGTCAGCAGGCTTCTCCTTTAAAGTGGAATTTTAGTAGCAAGGGTAGGAGTTAGAACCTCTGTTAAGTTTTTTATTGCTGACTCTCTTTGTCTTCATTGCCTGTGTCATCACGAAACCGAAGGTGAGGGAAGATCTCCTCCAGCTGGAACACAGAGAGAAGAAGAATAAACAATCAAAAGTTTCAGCTCTTGCCCATTCTTCTAGAACTAAAAAAAATGTATTAAAGGAGAACTATGAGATGAGTGATTTCCACTCACCTCATAGTTCTAAGCCGACCTGTGACAATGAGACTGTCACAGGTCGGCTCAGTAGATCGGGAGGTGAGAGAACACATACCGGGTTCCCTCACCTCTCGATCCTGTCACGGCTCTCTGCCGTGACAGGGGGAGGGGCTGGATTCCCCTCTCCGATCTGCCAGCGCTGACTGGCAGAACGGACGGGGGAGGGGGCGGGTACAGCTGGCTCTGCCTCTAGATAGGCAGAGCCAGCTGTCACTCACGCAGCTGGGCGGATCCCGTCATCTACGTTGGGATCCGCTCCAGCTGCGGCGTCTCAGTATACCGCGAGCTGTAGCTCACGGTATACTGAGCTTAGGGTAACGGGAGGACGCTAGTTTGTGTCCTCCCGTTACCCTAAGGAGAACTATGGGGAAAAACACTGACCCCATAGTTCTCCTTTAAGTTCCACTTTAACATGAAACTGACTGTATTTATAGAGCAGTCCCTGTATCAATAATGATCACTTGAATAGGAGGATAGTTTTGTTCTATTTTGCATTTTATGTATAGTTTAATCATTGTTTGCATCACTTTTGTTAGGTTGAATTTCTATTTTCTGCACATGTAAGACTGTCCACTGCTTGCCCTATGATTGATAGCACTGTGTGTGACCCAGATGCATAACCCTCCCTCTACTCATATTCTTTCCAAGGGGATTATCCTGTATTTAAAGCAATCTCTTGGTTCTCACCCTTTACATGTCTCTACTGGAGATTTATAATCTGTTAAATCCTTTTAAACATACCTTGTTTGACAACCTTTTTTTAATTCTCCTGCGATAAGAACTATAGTGCTGCTTCCCTTGCAGGTGCACATGATGCTGTTTGATGTTACCTATGCTTGCTTATTGTTAAAAATTGGGATCTCCTCTTATTACACCATCTTCCCTTCATGATTCATAGACATCTGATCACACATCATAAAATTGCAAAGGATTGTGTTCATAGGGTAACAACGCTGCCACTACATGCAAGACATAGAAAGGAAGCATTGTCATCCCCCTCGTCAGTCGGTCACTACCTCCCCCTTTTACTTCAGGGATTACCCCCTTCCGTTTCTGTTCCTTCAGTGCTCACTGGAGCTACAGGCTGGAGAGGGAGCAGCCACGGTATATATATCCAAGCATATGAGTTTTATTGAGGGTGAATGTAAACTTGTCCACCCCTAAAAATATGCTTTAAAAGAAAAGTAAAGTCAAACCTTTTTTTTAGCTTTTCTTCTCTTTTGTGCCAGAGGAGCACATTTTCTAATGTAATCCGTTGACCTAAAGTAATCAGATAGGGGGTTTATGCCTGCTATCAGCTGACAGTGCAAAGCCGCACCACAGCCGAGAAGGATCCCAACAATCTTGTCGAGATCCATCCTCTCTCATGTAGTCTCATGAGTGATACACAAATAAAGGTGCCCATACACCTTACGACCATCGCAAGACTTTTGTCTTGCGATGGTCGTATGCTTCTTGAAAGCCCGTACGATCTGCCCACCTTGGACGGGCAGATCGTACTTGTGATCATCGAAAGCCCGCCCCGCCGACGACGGCAATGCAGAACGGGCAGTGTGCGCGTGCGCACACCGGCCCGTTCAGCAGCTATCGGGCGAGCAGGCTAGACACCCGCCGACAATTGCATCATGGTTCTGGAGTTAGAAAACTAAAACAAACATTTGACTAGGAAGTATAAAACTACTTTTATACTGCTGTTTGAGAAATGACAGAATAATTTTTGTTGTGGACTTAGACAATGTCAGGAGCAATTTATACACTTCTGGTAGTTAAACAGTACAGTGGTACCTCTATTCACAAACTTAATTTGTTCCGCGATTCTGGTCGCGAACCGATTTGGTCGTGAACCGAATCAAACTGTGATCAGACCGCGATCTCGACTAGAGGAAGCCATGACCATGTGTCAGAGCAGGGAAAATGGCTGCAGTTGTGTTCGTCACCCAAAGCGGAGTTCGCAAACGGAAGCAAAATTTTGCCGAACTTCCTGTTCGCCAACAGAAGCCTACGTGAACCGAGGTACCACTGTACATTTATTTAGAAATGTGCACATCATACTTACAATGGACATTTGTGAAGGAAACAGAGACAAAGCGACTTGTCTCCAAAACAATGACAACCACTCCAGAAGTGTGACGGTTGGGAGCTAAAGTGTAAAGTGAAAGGTGACTTTGTTTATCTTTGCTCTGCTGACTGTGAGCTGTTCCAAAGTAGTCATTATAGACAACAATAACCCCATCATCATATTTGCAATGTCATGAAGGTCACAGTATAACTGGACACGTTTCCTTTCCAATCCCTGACTAACCAGATAAGTGGAATTTCACCAACTATAAAAAGTCGGTTTTCTCTCTAATATAGTTTGTTGCTGAAATGAGCAACCAAGTTGGAGATATTGGTTGGTGCTGTAAACTAGTACTAGTATATTGCTGATGTTAAGGTTTTCAGTGATACCCGGTCAGAGCAGGACTTGCACCCCTTTGCTTGGGGAGGGGTGGGGGCCTGGGGCAAAACAACTAACTCGCCCTTTCACAATAGGGAAAGGTTGCTGTGGGCTTCAATAAAGAAGCATGTCTTAAAAAGAAAACTCCCTCACACTTTATCTTTCATAAATTTATTGAATATATAGCTAGATTCAGTAAAGGCATGCTCTTTCACAGATTACATTTTTTTCTTTAACAAGTTAGCGTAAGTATATCTGAGTTACATAATTAATCACAGCATTGATTGGTGGGCATAGTAAAGGTGCGTATTACTAAAGGACCTTTTTATTGTTTATTGTTGACGGTTTATTGACACACCTTCACATCATCCAACATCAACTTCTTTTGGAGTCTGCCATTTGATCGCATGAAATCTCTTTTTTTAGGAAGTCAAAATACACTTTTAGATGGTTTTAACTTTTTCCTTTTTTACCTTTTTTTTTAATTAAAGTTTTTAAAACAAACGATACCAGTAAAGAAACATGCCTTGAAAAAAATATTTCCATACACTATCACCAGTCCACTGTATATGAAGCTAAATTCAGTATATGCATGTTCCTTCGCTGATTTAAACTTTTTCTTTTACAAATCAGTAAAACTATATGGTATATTTCTTTACTTAAGATACCGGTGTGTTTTTTAAGGTTTTTAAAAGTCAATGTTAGAATATTATTTTGCTTTCCTTTTTATCAGGTGAACTGGGAAAATGTTTAGTTTACCAGGCAGAGGTTAGCAATTTTTCTGGCCTGCTTTATTTCCAAAAACCACCCACCAGACACATATATAAAGGTTTTTCTTCCACAGGCTGCTTTTATTTTCATTTTTCCCCAGTGACCACAGAGTCACTTTACCATCTAACTGTATCCCTAAATTGTAACCAAACACTTACCCCCTCAGGTCCAACCTCAACCCTAATGTAACCACTGTGATTCATACTTACCTACCACTGGAAGTACTGTATTAGCGATTTTTTTGCAGAGATTCCCAAAAGTGCTCAATGCACCCAAACAAGCAGCATTGCTTAGAGGTAATATGACCAAATTTAACATGAAGATGGAGTTATGATTTAATTGATTGTGATTGATTTATGGAGTGTAAACTGCCATAATGGTGGAACTTTTGTCCACAGCGACCAGTCAGGCTTCAACTTTCATTTAAAAGATATAATTCATCAGGCTTTATAAGAAGCAATAACAGTTTTTTGCCCCAGTTTTGAGAGATCCAGGCCAACCTAATTAAGATCCTACAACTGTTGGAAGACCATAGTTGTCAAAAGGTGAGCTGGACACAAATGACTTATTCCGCTAGCACAAATACAATGCAAATTACTGGTGTAAACTGAAAAGACTGCCTTTCTAACTGTTTTTTATTCCCTTCGGTGACTGCACAATAAATACCGATCATATGACGGCAAGAAATGTGATTTAGATCTCAGCAGTACATGGAATATTTCAGTTTAACGAGTTCTACTGGGTTTTCCTGTTTGTAGTTGCTCATGGCTGCATATTTGGGCCAGTAAATAGTATACAATCTGCCCTGCAGTCACAGAACTGTCATTCCCCCTCTGCTTATCTCAGCAGGTTACAATTCCAGAGCAGGGATTAAACACAATCTTAAGCTGCTTGCAAGCTTACAATTGTTATATGCTGTAGTTTAGTAGGACCACCAACAGTATGTTACACGGCCAGTAATTCTTAGACCTTTCCTTTCTTTAGCCCCCATTCACACTTGCCGGGTGTTTTGTGGTGTTTGTCGCACATCAGCATAAGGCAGCCCATTGAATTCAATTGACTGCCCTATTTGCCACAAACACGGCAAAGAAGCTCAGGCAGCAGTTTGAGCAGTTTGAGCTTTGCATGTTTTTTGACGTGCACCAAGAATTGCATCTTACTTGCCACATTTGGGGTGCCATTAACAAATAATGGACTCATGTTTTTGTACATTGCGTAAACGTGTGCAAAGTCACACAAGTAGTGTGAATGAGGGCTTAAAGTGAACCTATGACCACCCCAGTTACTGGCAAATCCTGTGGGTCTGATAGTGCATGCTCACCCTAGGCTGCAGGCAGTTAGATTTGCAGCAAAATGCTTTTAGGGAAAAAGGGACCTAAATATAGCAGGGGATGGAGGGTGGGGGTTAATGCATGGTTAGTTTGTCCTACCTTTCTGTGTTAGGTCCCCTGTCTTTTGGGAGGGACCTGCCCACTTTGTATGTAGGGTGGTTTGGGGTAGAAGCCAGAGAAATGGAGAAGTAGTATTAGCCTATGAATTCTCATAAGTTTTCTTTATTAGGCAATGTTGAATCAGAAGTATCCTATAGCAAACAAGCAAGAATCTCAATGTTCTGCCCTACTCTAGTGAAAAGTGAAATATTATTGTATGATATATATCTGCACTTTGCAAAACAACACTGATCTTTGAACTGTCTCATTAAATGAGTAGTAAAACTATTTCACATCACCTTGCTGTAGTCTGCCCCCTTCTGGGATTTTGGCTAAATGCAGTTACAGCTGTGTTACCCATTATAAAATTAAATAATGTACATAAAACTAAGGCTGGCCACACACTGTGAGCAATATGAATCATTTGAGAATCACTTGTAACTGTTGGAATGTCTAGTGATGATCCAGGAATAAGCACTTCTGTTCATCTAAATAATGGAAACCCATACAGATACATCATAAAGAAAACTGTGGCAGCATCCAGGTTGCTGGAAGATGGTCAAACACCTTGCTGACCATTATTTTAAGTGAGACATTTTCCTGATCATGGCCACCCTAAACCAAATTTGAAGTGCTTTCATGCTTTTCTTATCCATATTTCACACATATGATTATATTAAAGTAGAAAAAAAGTGCATTGAATAGTTTTAGGTATTTTATTATAGTTAATATGATCTGCCAATTGTAATCTTAATTTGACCTATCAGTTAATAATCTGTTTAGTCTGTCCTTACTGTGTCTGTCATTTTTTTCTTCCAGGTGTATCTGCCTTAGCTCAGCTGTCACTACAAGTCAAAGGTTGGAGTTATTTGGCAAGATATAGCATGACAAGTCATAGTCCTGTTGTAATTTATGAGAGTAACAAACTTGGAGATAAATATGCCAGAGTTGATAGCAGGATGAAAAAGAGACTACCAGGGCCCTGTTAAAAAGTGCAGTAACACATGATAGGCACAACCTTGCCAAGGCTTGCATGTACCTGTCATGTACCTGGATAGTGCTGGCTCAAATTTCACAGTGACAGGGGCAGCAAGTGGAGCAGAGGGGAATGGCAGAAAGTCTGTTGAACAGGAGTTGACCTAATACCACCAGTAGGCCCTCCCAATACAGCATAGACATAATATTGTAGTAGTTCTCTGGTTACAACCCCTGGAGTTCATCCACTGATTGCAAAGTCAGTAACCTGAAGATAACAGTTGAGCAAAAGTGCTAAATTAAGAGGCAACTTGTAGTTGTCGACAGAGCCGTAGCTAGCTCTTTTTGCGCCCGAGGCAATGACAGAAAATTGTGCCCCCCCCCCCAACAGACGTGTGCGGTATGTGACATCATGTGCCCCGCCTCCAGGATGGCGGCACGCATGCGCCTCTGCCCATACAGGTGGGGGAGAGCAGCAGGGATCCAAGGAGAAGCCGGAGCCTGTGCCGCTCCTCTTCTCCCTGCC
>NW_017308012.1:62295-64720 GCF_000935625.1 Nanorana parkeri
GCCTGTTTGCCAATTGTGCCCTGTGCTCGCCAGGGATACAGGGGCGAGGGGGCGCAGCCAGGCCGGCCCTGGCTGTGCCCCCTCTCAGCTGCACCTGAGGCGAGTGCCTCACTTGCCCCATGGTAGCCACAGCCCTGGTTGTCGATGGGGTAGGCAGCTCAAGTTTAAGGCCAGGGGGAGGCTGAGGGAGACACTAGAAAACTATAAGCAATAGAATAGGCCAAGGTCAGGGGCAAGTACACCTGCCGCCACATCAGATGTCAAAGGAGAAGAGGTCAGGAACATTCCGCAATCAAAAAAATGGTCACCGGTTATCAGGAATACAGTACACTGGAACAAAATGAGACTTTGGGGCTCCCATGTGTCAAAGGGTTGTGTGCACTCTTTTGGTAAGTTTGTTTTTAAATGCATACCAGTACTGAATACTGCAAAAACATTATAATGATAAGCAGCTTATTCGTTTACAAACAAGAGATGTACATATGGGGGAATTTACTATAAATGCATTAAACACAATTCACTAAGATGGATAAGTATTTTCTAACTCTTAATTTTCACCTACAAATGTTCAGTTCACAAACAAACATATCATTTAGATGTGGCATCATTATATTGTTGCATAACATCAGCATATAACTATTAAAAGCCTTATTTTCTCAATAATTATTATATCTTACTACATGTTATGCTGCCACCACCTCAAAAGGCACCTTTTCTCCAGTATGCTTGCTGCCCGCTAACCTGGGAAGAGCAGTATTTTTAAATATCTTAGTTCATTTCTGGCCTGGAAGCTATGCAACTGTTGAAAATAAAATAATAAATAAAAATGCTGGAGCATTGGCATGACAGCCAAGCAAACTGCATTTTGAAAAAAAAAAATCAGGAATAACAGCACGGGTCAGGACAAACATATGCATACATACTACTAAAAGAACATTTACACCGAACATAGGATGCCAAAGACATAGGATGGCATTCAGACCTGGAATCACCATCACCATCTACTACTCAGTCTAAGGTCCTATTCACACCATAGGTGTTGGGTCTGTGCTCACCGTTATTTCCAGCGCAGCCCTAACGCAAGACAAGGTAATTTGCCTTGTCATGGACGGGCTAGGTTCACACCACTGCATTGCAATAGGAAAGCAGCAGTGTGTGCTGTAAACAAGTTCGCCATGCTGTACTTTTTTCAGCACAGCGGGATGCGATGAGGAACAAACACCTTGCACCTCGCTGTGCCCGTAGAACTGAATGAAATGTCACTTGTGGCATTTCAATAAAGTTCTACAAGTACTCAGTGCGATGTGACGGGATTGTTTACTAACCAGTTCAATAAATGTTCAGGAAATGTCCGTCACTGGTTGTCTGTCCAATGGCATAGACATGTCATCTTCACTCAGTCAGACTGAAAGCAGGGGTATTAGGTAAATGTCATCCCATATTTACAAAGCATGAATCAAAGAAGCATCACCAGACCAAATGATTAAAGAGTCCAAAATAGCTTTCATGATTCATAAAACAGCGAATGCATTTCGGAGGCAAGAACCACTCCCCCTGTATCAGAACTCAACCACTGGTTTGCTGCCATTTTACTGGCTTCTGCCACATCTGATTCCTTTCAAGCAGTAAACATAATATATGTTTGGGGTCTGCTTCCCTGAGTCCATTTAAACACTTGCAAATATTATTGAGCCCTGATGAAGGGGGAGTGTTTCTTGCCCCCAAAATGTGTTTGCTGTTATTTTATTAAAAAAGCCATTAAAACTTTTTAGGACTCCTTTATGAATTTGTTCTGACACTACTTCTTTGGTTCATATTTTGAGTGACATTCCTGGGTAGTCATCAGAAAGTAACCCTGTTTTCCATGTGAGCCGCCTAACCAAATGACTATCTTTCACCTTTACCGTTCTGTATGAATAAATATTGAAGAGCCTCCTGGATGTAGCACTTTGGAAATTGCATATCTACAAGCAGCTTTAACCCCTTCATGACTGAGGCCTTTTTTTTTTCATTTTTTGCACCCATGTTATATTCCACATTTTAGGCCTGAAAATTACTTAAAACCCCCACATATTATATATTTTCTGAATGCCAAGACCCTATACAATATAATGGTGGTAGTTGCAAATTTTTATGTTGCGCAATATTAGCGCAACTCCTTATTGAACCCCAAAATTTAGTGATAAATTTAATTAAATGCCCCAAAACACAACAAAATACCCATTTTTTAAATGAAATATAAAAGATGAGGTTACCACGAGTAAAACGATACCCAACATGCCCAGTTTACAAATTGCGTGCGTCCGTGAAACGGCGAAAAACTGCAGTACCCCAAAAAGTCCACAGAAGACGCTTTAAAAGCCCCCACAGGTCATCAATTTAGAGATACCCCAAAATACTGGCCCTAGAATTATTGCTCTCACTC
>NW_017308012.1:64778-69663 GCF_000935625.1 Nanorana parkeri
GTGGTGACAGGTACTCTTTAAGGTGATGCTGGGGGTCCAAAAGACCCCCAGTGTCACCTTTACACTGAAAATAAGCTATTGAAGTGCAGATCTCACATCAATAGCTTATAGCTGGGTTGCAGGAGCCCAGAACTGACAGCCCGGGGGCCGGAAGTGATGCAATCTGATAGAACGGAGAGGGGATCGATGAACGGAAGTTCGTCGACCTCCTCCCCAGCTCCCCGCGGACACCAAGGACGCCGATCCCGGGCCCGTAGGAGGGGCAAAGGAGCCCGGGAAGCACGGCGGCGGTGTCCAGCGGGGGGGACGGCCCCTTCTTCAGGACACAGAAGCGATCTGGCGACAGGTAAGTCGCCAGAATCACTTCTGCTGTAAAGCCGACAGTCGGCTCTACAAGTTTAAACAGACTCCCGGCGGCAAAAGTCGCCGGGAGTCTGTTTAAACAGCCCCGATGCTGGCGACGTACACTGTACATCGTCAGTCACGAAGGAGTTAAGGCCTGTGTTGACGGGCTTTGGTTTGTGTCAGAATTGCATCTCTCCTTATACAAATCTATGGGACTACAAAAGCAACTTGCAGCAGGTGAAATGCACCTTTACTACAGGTCAAATGTACCTGTCAATGAATTCTGAAAGATCTCAGAAGCACCTCAAACTGCTGTCAAAAGCATATTCACTCATGCCAAAGCTTTCCAACAAAAGCCCTTCCTGAGTTATTGTGAACATGCCTGTACAGTGCTGAGTGAATACATTTCCTCTAAGGTCAAACCTTGCGAATACTGTGAAATTTCACTGAATCTATAAACTGATGACACAGCCAGACTTCCCAGAACTCAGAATCTATAGAATGACCAGTTCCATATCCTTCCTCGGTAAATTGAAAAATATTTTACTTAGGTGAAAAAACAAAAAAAGAAAATATTTTATTTACAAACTGTACATAAACAGTTGTTGTATTATTTATACAAATGTCTTTCTGTTTTTAGCATAGTTTACAAATATTCTTTTATTCTGGGTTTTGAATAGCATGACTATGAACTCAATATGCAAATATTTAGTAAATGAACGAAATGTCAGATGGTCTGCTGGACAGATGGTAAATGCATAATACAGTATGTAGAGTACACAGTAAAAAACTTGGATTCTTGTTGGTTCTACTGACATAAGATCAGCATTTTCCTGCTGTGTTGTCACGCTGAGGATGGCCTTTCTTTTGAACTGAATTCTTTTGGGTTGTTTCTTGTATGTCTTTCCTATATATGACAAGGTATTAGAAGCTAAATATTCGTCTATATAAGCCTTTCTCAACCAGGACGCCATTGCACCCTGGTGTGCCTTCTGGTCTTGTCAAGGGTGCCTTCAAATATTCCCTAAAAGGGGAATGGGATTTGAAGGGGGATCCTGATGTAAAGAGGGGGCTCCTGAAGTATAGGGGAGCTCCTGATCTGAATGGGGGCTCCTGATATGAAAGGGGAAAACTCCAATGTTATCTTTTCTTTGTTTTTGTTTTCCTGGGGTCCCCACTTAAAAACCATACCAGACCCTTGTCTAGGATAAGGGTTTGGTACTATTAATGTTAAAGCGAGGGGAATACACATTCTTTTTTGCATTCATGTTTTTTACATTTTAGACTGGGGTGCCTTGAGATTTGGCATAGTTTTAAAAGGTGCCATGACTGAGAAAAGGTTGGGGAACGCTGGTCTACAGTGTTGTTTTATTCAGAACTACTATTATTTGACTGTGCCCCATTTGCTTATTAAATATTATGTGCAGTATATATTATGTGCAGAACATTAATATGTTGCTGTATGGAATTTTGCGCAGCTTCAAATCCTGGTATCGCATACCTGGTTAGAGGCTATGGGGATCAGGCATAAATACTGGCAATGGTCGGCAGCTAGTAAGACAGACCAGGGCTGGCGCTACCATATAGGCAGGTCAAGCATCCGCCTGAGGGCGCCGCTGTGGGGGGCGGAAAGATGCGACTGGGAGGTCGCCCCTTTAAGACGGTTGCCGCCGCGACGGCGATCACATCTCTCTGCGCTCCCTCTCTCTCTACTCCCGGTCGCTGCAGCTTCAGAGCGGCCAGGAGGAGAGAAGAGAGGGAGCGCAGAGAGATGTGATCAGCGCCAATATGAAGAGCCGAGCAGAGCAGCAGCAGGGATCCTTTTGATGAGGTGAGAGGTCACACTAGTTATTAGCAGAAATGAGCCATGGTCAATAACTAGCAGAGTTCAGAGAACAGGAACTAGCAGAGCAGAGACAAATCCGAGGGCAGGCTAGGTCAGCAATGGGAAAACAGATCTCGGAAGCAGGTTCCATAATCCATTCACTGATTCTTTGTCAAGATCTGTAAATGGAGAATCTACAAGCCCTATCAGCTGCCACAATAGAGGAAGTTATAGTTTTCATTGGAATACAAGTGCGGTGATCCCACGACACTTGTAGTTCATTCATTCATTCTTCCTTCGACATGGACAGGGGGGAGGAGTCTGCTGGAGCCAGAGCATTGCACCAACGATCATGGTTTGTACATTACTGGCTTTATTTTTCTCTAAAAGGTGCACTTTGCCTTTAACCAGGGGCGGACTGATAATACATGGGGCCCCCGGGCAATATGAGATTATGGGGCCCCCTTGTGCTCGACCCATATTCAAGCCCCACCCACATATACATTCTTGTGTTACAAAAATAATTTTTCCACACTGTTTTTAAAATAGCAGGTCTATTCACTAAAGAGTGAACTGCAAGGGAATTCGTAGGAGACATTCAAAATCTAGACCAATATAGGTGATTTGCAAAGGGAGCTGAATGGCAGATTTTTTCTAGTTTAGCTGATTTGACCTAGATTCTTCAGTTCTGCCAATTATCCTGGATAAATTGCAGGAGAATTAGGAGAATTGTCTAGGACTGGAACAGGGGTTTGAGCGCACATTGCATGTGCGGAATGCAAACACCCCCCAGTGCATGCAGGAGGACCCTCATGAGTAAGGCCCATGATTAGAACCAATACAGGGCAGACCTCAGACCAGAACCAACGCACGGCAGATCTCAGACCAAAACCAACGCAAGGCAGACCTCAGACCAGAACCAATCCAAGGCAGGTCACTGACCAGAACCAATGCAAGGCAGACCGCAGACCAGACCCAATGCATGCAAGACTGCAGACCAGACCCAATGCATGTCAAAACTCAAACCAGCACCAATGCTCAGCAGACTGCAAACCAGATTCAATGCACGGCAGACCGCAGACTAGGCAGTTAGAATGACAAATACACAAAATTTCTAGGATCAACCATCACACACACACACACATACTGATCCCTGTGGAACATCAACTGCACACACGTTAATGGGCAGCTCCTTCCATGCCAAAACATGGGCGAGCGATCACCTTCAGCAGGTCCCGTGGGTGGGTGCAGTAGGCTGTCCCTCAGGTCCCTGAAGTACCAGTGTGATGGCTGCCGTTCCACCATCTCTTCTCACCTGGATCCAAGAGAGGTGAGCAGTCCTAAGGCCAGAGCCGAACGAGAGAGCTGGAGCCAATGGTCAAGTAGCTCAAGCAGGGCTGGAGTAAGGTTGCAGCCTGAGGGTGCAGGCGGGGCAGGCGGAAAAATGCACATTCACCTGTGTAGGCAAAAATGTGAATATGTGTCATGCATGGTTCGTGAATTATTCACAGCTCTACTTTCACTTGCTCTACATCTTTGGGCACAGTTGTCAGTCTAAAGCTGTCGCTGAGAGCTGTCACTATGTCCCTCCCTCCATGTATATATGTAGTGTTGTGATGTCACCTGCACTCCTTACAGCGACTGGACCTTGATTAATGATTGTGGTGCTTTTATTTATTGCATGGATGGTGCCGTGTATTCCAAAATCGTAGAAGATGGAGATCACCAGCACTCATTTGTCATATGGCATGCGTTAAAACCCGCAAGATACATGCACCCTGTAGGCATTTTACATACTACACATAGCGTTGATGTATGCATAGCAAGTCAATTGGGCAGGTAGTCTGCTTTTCTTGCATGCATGCTAAATGGCCATGCTAATGAATGATATGATGGATTGTACATCATTTGTTATATTTTATCATGATATGACCTCTGTGGTCTTTATACCCGGCGTTGTATAGTCATCTACCTTTATATACCGTAGTTTTGCCCTAATGTTCTTCTCTGCTGTTTGTTTATATCTCTCCTTGACATTTGATGCCCTGTCCCTGATCGTTCCATCCTCCCCTCTCCTCCTTCACCCCCTTCTCTCCTTTCAGCTCTTCTGCTGCTGCCCGGCTTATCTAAGTTGTGCTGATGTGTTCAGCATTCCAGCCAGACAGGACAGATCGAGGGACCTGCTGTGTTCAGCGCGCCGGACAGTCCAAGGGCTGTATGAGGGATCCGCAGCCAATCGGCGACTTGCTCAAGACAGACCCTGCCCAGCCGCCACTATCATACTATGTTAAAGCGGCGACATCACATTTTTGGTGGGCCCCCACTTGCAGCCTGCATACAGAAATTCTGCGCACAGGCTGGAAGTGGGCAAAAGAACACAGTGCTCGGGGACGGGCCCCCTGCTGGCCGCAGGCCCTCGGGCCCTGCACGACGGACAGAATGCTCAGTCCACCCCTGCCTTTAACTTTCTGTTGTGTTTCTGGGAAAGAAAGAAAAGGAAATGTTTCCTCATTACTTGTTTTTACAAGTATTTGCAATTTCAGTTATGTCAGCATATTTATTAAATTACAGATTTGACCCAAAAAACTATTTGGGGGAAGAAACAGCCTCATTCACTTTTCATTATAGAATGCTACAAGTCCTGCAACATTTCTGTCTCAGGGTGCCCTGGGTGGTTTAGACTATATCATATTCCCTGGGTCCATGGTCTGTGGT
>NW_017308012.1:69709-142755 GCF_000935625.1 Nanorana parkeri
CTTAAGAAACGTGTCTTTAGTTAGTAAGTAAAACATAGTCCTAACAGGTGTCGGTTTATTCAATGTGAGTGTGGGTGTGTGTCTGTGTGTGGCAGTGTGTGTGTGGATGTGTGTCTGTGGATGTGTCCTTGAAGGATCATCCCCCGTCCTTTTATACATACTTTTACTCTAAAATAACCTTTAGGCTATTTACCTTAAAAGTCATACAAATTAGCATAAGGGAGTTCCAAACTCTTAGTCCTGAGTCATGTGTTTTCCTTAAATCCCATTTTGGGCATACAACTGTTTCAAACTATACTTAGGTTCCGCTTGTCGGGCTTACTGATTGATTACCAATTCTAAGTCAAAGTCACTAGAATAGTTTAAATGGCATTTCCAAACTTGGATAGATTAAAATATAGAAAATCTATCATCATTTAGGTTCACACATACATATTTCAATATCATGGTTTTAACAGTGGCAAATCCCAAAGTGTGACAAAAGTAGCACAAACTGCACAAATTAAATGATTTTTCAGACAATGAGTATGCCAATATTTGAGGTGGACAGTATTGCACCAAGAGGATGATGGTGCAAGGTAGTCAAGATCATGGTTACTGCGCCTAATAAACTACAATGTATTAAAATAACTATATAATAGTTTAGTTGGCATGCATGTGCCATAAGAAGATGTGCCGTGAGACAATTTGCATTTCTCTACAATCAGCAATCGTAATTTACCAGCCTACAGTCTTTAAAAAAATGAAAGGAGATTGTGAAAGGAAACTGAAACTTCTAATAGCAAGGACCTGGTCTACCGTTCTATCATTTCTAGTTCTTTTTTGCAGTTTTGGTGCAGAGAGCTGTGTATCAACACAGCAATGGTTTATTTTCAGCTACAGACAGTCTGGGGATTTGTGGAAAAGCTGCATAGATCTGAGCCTAAGGCAGCAACTTGTCAGGGAAAAGATCAAGCTGCCCTTGTTCCAGTAATTTATCTGCTTTCATTCTTCGGTAAGCCATCAAAGATAAAAGTGCAACCTAACCTTTCGAGCACAACAACACACAGAAGAAACATAAGTGGCATATGAATAAATAAAACTCTATGATGTCTCCATACAGATGTCATCTATCTTTTGTCTGTGTTAGGGCAAATTAGTCATCAATGAGGCAGACTGATATGTGGTTGATGTGTACAATGATTGACAAGCTCTGCACTGACCTCATCATCTACCTCACACATTTTTTTTACCAGTCAATATAGAATTGGTGTTTGTAATATCTCTGGAACAGAAGCGGCTGATTATCTGAAATAAAGTCTTCTGGCAATAGGATCAGCTCACAATGCTGAGTCCAATATAACTAGAAATTTACAGTCACATGGTTAAAATAAAACTTTGTGAATTAGGACTTATGTATATGACTTTTCTCCTTAACTGTGCTGAGGTTCTTGTTTGGCACAACTAAAGATCATATTACACAAAGATTGTTGTTTGGATAAGAAATAATCAGCTTAAAGTGACACTAAATTCAGGAGTTAAATCTTTAAAATACATTCAGGTACCCTAACTATTAACAAAAATGTAGCGTATTTTGTGTATCACACAACTGAAGATCCTCAAACCATCTCTGAGGCTTCATTCACACATAACATTTGCGTTTCTCGCATGGTTTTCCGAGCGGAACACCGCACAACATGCAAATGCTAAAATCTTTACAACTGCATGGATTCCACTTGTTTGCAGCTATTACTATAGCTGCGAACATGCGGAATACGCCATAAAATCTCGCTTGTACTATTTTGTGGGACGCGCAGTTTAGTACAGTGCGGCCGCCGCAAAAGTCTGAGCAATGCACATTAAAGTGCATTGTTTTTCATGTTTAGAGCAGTTCCGCGTATAATCGTGTGCCCGAATACGCACGGACAAGCGCTCCCATGTGAATGGAGCCATAATTGGTGCTGACACTGTCCTTCCTTCTGGAGGGTGGCTTCTTTTGTTCTCCATGGTCCCTATGTGTGTTGTAAAATATCCACCACTCCAAGCTCACTCCTGTGATAGACTACAATCTCAATACAAATTAGTAAACTAAAAGTGAGATTGTATTTCATCACGGGAGTGAGCTTGGAGCGGTGGATATTTTACAACACACACAGGGACCATGGAGAACAAAAGTAGCCACCCTCCAGGAGGAAGGACAGTGTCAGCATTACTTCAGAGATGATAAAATAAGTTACAGGTTTCTTAATAGTTAAGGTTCTTAAAATGCATTTTATAGATTTAACTCCTGTGTTAATGTCACTTTGAAGTATACAAATAGCATAAAAGTAACAAAAATAGTAACATAAATAAAATGTAAGAACTGTATGTAATACTCCCATAAATCTTGATTTCTGATACTGGCAGGGACCACAATCAGGGCCATTTCCAAGGATACATGTTACCACAGCTACATTTACAGTTGCAGCTGTAGCTGTCCTTGGAAATCTAGGAAAGTTGCCAGCTATAAATTGTGCAGACACAAATATCAGTGAAAGGGCCAGTCCACCCGGATGTAATATTTTTGTTATAAGTGGTAATTAGTGGACAGACTCATCCCTTGGACTCTTATATTATTATTATTATTATTGTTATTATACAGGATTTATATAGCACTAACTCTTTGCTCTACAATATAAGGAAGACATTACAGTAACAATACACTTCAAGACAAGATGGTAAGGAGGGCCCTGCATGTGAGGACTTACAATCTAAAAGAGAGGGGCAAGGGACACAAAAGGTGGTAGCTGTGTGGGGATGAATTGTTGGAGAAAGTAATAGTTCAGTGGTTAGGTTGAGGCGGGATAGGCTTCCCTGAAGAGGTAGGTTTTTAGGGATCGTCTAAAGGCAGCCAGAGTAGAAGATAGCTGGACAGGTTGGGGTAGGGAGTTCCAGAGGATGGGAGAGAATCTAGAGAAGTCCTGGAGGCGTGCATGGGAAGAGTTGATGAGGGAGCTAGCGTGTAAGAGGTTTTGGGAGGAGCGGAGAGGGCGGTCAGAGTGATGCTTTGAGACGACGTTGGGGATATAGCTGGGGACAGAGTTGTATGTAGATGGCTTTGTAACTGGTAAGTCATGCTTGACCTTTATTCTTTGGTTAATTGTAAGCCAGTGGAGGGATTGGCAGACACTGAACGGTTGGTGAGGTGGATGAGTCTGGCAGCAGCATTTATGATAGACTGATGGTGGTTTCATTGGTTAGAAAGGGGCATATTTTGGAGATGTTATGGTGGTGAAGGCAGCAGAATTTGGATAGTGATTGGATGTGGGGCTGAAAGATGTGGTCAGAGTCCAGGATTACAGCTCACTCCTTGCCATGGGGGGGAAGGAAGGGATAGTTGTGCTATCAATCTCAATGCAGAAGTTGGGGAAAGGTGGGGGGGATATAATGAGCTCAGTTTTTGAAAGATTGACTTTTAACAAATGTTGTGACATCCAGACTGTCCAGTCAGTTAGTAAATTAGTGATGTGCAGGGATACCAAAGGGGTGAGCTATGGAGTGGGGAGATCTATCTGTGTGTCATCAGCATAGAGATGGTATTAGAAGCCATGCAAGAGTATCAACTGACCAAGGGAAAAGGTGTAGATAGAGAAAAAAAGGGGTCCAAGGACAGAGTCTTTGGGAACCCCTTCGGAAAGAGGAAGAGGAGAGCAGGAAGTAGATTTGTAATTGACACTAACAGAGCTCTTAAATAGGTAGGAGGAGAACCATGGGAGAGCAGAGCCTTGGAGGCAAAGTGAATGGAGTTTTTTGAGGAGCAGCGGGTGGTCAACTGTGTCAAAAGCACTAGAAAGGTCTAATAGCAAGAGTAAGGAGTAGTGGCCCTTTTTCTAGCAGTCAGTAAGTCATTAGTGAGTTAGAGTTAGTGTTTTAGAGGGAAGGGGAAGATGCCAGTAGAGAGGGAAAGATTTAAAAGATAAGTAAGAGGGTGTAGGTTAGAGCAAGAGGGTGACTAGAGTAGTGGTGAGGGAACAGGGTCCAGGGGGCAGTGTAGTGAGGCAGATGTCAGAGAAAAGCTTTGCAACCTCCTCTGTAGTCACAGGGTCAGAAGAGAAAAGTAACAAATGTGGTGGTTGGCCTGATATGTTAATTGTGGAAGATAACTAACTGGGCAGTGGAGATCTCATCATGAATTGCAGCTATCTTGTTTTTTAAATGAATGGCCATGTCTTGGCAAGTGAAATAGTTAGTGTGTGGAGGTGGTGGAGGACACAGTAGAGATGTAAAAGTAGAAAAGATTTGATAAGGATGGAAGTGTGTTAATGAGAGTGACAAAATAAGTCTATTTGGATAAGAAGTCAATGGACAGTGATGAGCTTCTCTTGGAAATTCCAACAGCAATTTTCCTTACCATCATTTTAGACTCTGTGCTGTCCACCTCAGAGTTATGACTCTTCCAGTACTACCTACTGCATTCACCATCATACAAAATTATTGAAAAGTCGAACAAGGAGAGAGGGAACCCCCTCAGAATGGCAGCAGGTGTGCAGACCCGTAAACTCACAAGTAGACATTGCACCAAAAAAGTCCCACAGAGGAATAAGATATTATCAGTAGGGATGCACCGATACTGTTTTTTCGGTATCGAGTACCGATATTTATACTTCGGTACTTGCCGATACAGAGTACCGATACTGGTACTTCCGCTAGCTTGGAGCCAGCTTCCCAGGCCATCAGGAAGCCGGGCGATGTGTCATTTCCCAGCCACCCGGCTTCTTCATTCCTCAGGAAGCCGGCTCCATGCTGATAGGCTTCCCAGCCAATCAGCTTCGAGCCAGCTTCCTGGCCAATCAGGAAGTCAGGAGATAGGTCATTACCCACCCGGTTCCTGATTGGCCGGGAAGCCGGCTCCATGCTGTTTGGCCAGTTGCACTGATTGGCTTATAAAATGCACTGCAGAAAGGTTGGGAATTCACTTTTGCACTTGATAAATATGCCCCTGCCATATTTTGAATAATTTTAAATGTATATTAAAAGAAAGATCAGATTAATTTGCATTATAAATTGGCACTGCACATGCGCAAACGAAAATCCATTTGATGAAATTCGGTCAGTTAGTATTGCTAACGAACAATAATTGAAATCCACATTGGTCTGTGCATGATGGGGCAGTCATGCGGAAATCGAACGATAATTGATGACGGCAAAAAAGAAATTGAACGATAATTGTAAAGATGGCCATACACCTTACATCCATCGCAAGACTTCAGTCTTGCGATGGCTGTAAGGTAATTAAAAAAACGTACGATCTGCCCATCTTGGACAGGCAGATCGTACTTGCGATCATGACTGCATGACCGCAATTCTGATTACTGCAATGCTGAACGGCAGTGTGCGATTGCGGCATTTGTCTTACGAGCAGGCCACAAACCCGCCGACAATCGTGCGATTCTCGGCGGGTTTTCGAGCCAGCTCGTAAGACAAAAGATGTGCGACCGTACAGTAGAAACGGTTGCATGCCTTCCATACACCTGCCGATTATCGTACGATCGTGAGATTTCCCGCGATTATCGCCCGATAATCGGCAGGTGTATGGGCACCTTTAGATTCTTCTCGTTCAACTCACCTGGGCTGAAATCAATCAACTACCCCATCCACACTAAATAGCGTGGATAGAGGAATCTCACCTGCTGGCTGACAATTTTTCACCCAACTCCTTCAATTGTTCAGTCAAAGTCTGAGCCAAGTGATGCAGACAGGTCCACCCACAGCTTGAATTTCGGACAATTCAACAGGAATTGGCAAAAATTCAAGCCGTGTATCGCGACCTTAAATCTATCACACAGGATCGGTCTGATTGAACACAATAGACTCTCATCAGTTCTAAGTGTGTGAAAGCTCACAATGCCCCTGTTTGCCAGAAGCCATGAAATATTTCCCTAGGCTTTAGGTTACATGGAGAAACCTCAGGAACAGATTTTTTTTTTGAAGCAAAATTATATTAATCAATACTGGCAAGAGAGAAACAAAATCCAAAAAAGAAAAATGTAAGAATGTAATGGCATTTGTACACAACACAGTGCAGGTAAATATATTTATGATTAGCAGATAATTGCTTATAAATGCAAATTTATTTGACTGTGTTGGTATATGAAAAGTCATTTACACTAAAATTATTTGAAAACGTCTTGCAGTGTGGAAAGTAGAAGTTTATGTGGCCGGTTCAGTTGTTAATGCAATGTTTGGCCACTAGGGGATGCTGCAGAATATCTATTTAGCATTGTGAACTTACATATTATGGGAGAAAATATAGGGACTACCATTGCTGACCTCCTCTGGAAAGTTCCTCGTCTTTTCCTGTTATGCTGATGCACTGGTTTAAATTCTGTCTAAGTAAATGTCCAGCATCAAGTATGCATATCAGAATGATGAAATTAAATTCAATGACTTTTTGTCAGCATGACAACCTAGCATTGTCAGAAGTCAACAATGGCAGCCTTCATGAGGGGTGATTTTTAAGCTCTTTATGACCATTTTAGTCTTCTAAAAATCAGAAATGGTTTTGTCTTTATCGCCTGTTGGTTTTTATAACACATTCCTTTTTTAAGATAAGAATTCTGTGTTTTATGGGAAATCTGTGCTGTTTAGGTACAAACAGGCTCTATCAACCTCTGGGGCTTTAGTAGAAGAAGTGTCCACTCCTATAGGTCCAACTAAATATCTGAGAATCTGCTTAGAAAAGGGATTAAATTAAAAACAAATCTATTCATCAATTATTTCACATTAGATTCACTAATTTTGCACATATATTTTGGGTAAAAATTGAATCTGAATGAATCTTGCATGAAAGGTATGTGAAGCTTGGATGCAAACATTGATAAATAGACCCTATAGTCTAATACCGTATTATAGTCACATATCTCTGTCTTCTTATTCTGTGTGCATTGTTCAAAAGGAAAAAGTCATGCTAACCAAAAATCAAAATAGCCCGTAGTAAAATTATACCTCTCCGTGACATCACTCTATCTGCATGTAAACCTAACCAATCACAACACACAGCAATGCAACATAGTGACTTGCGGTGTATTGATTTAGAAATTTTGATTTCAGTGGGCTGCCTTAAAACAAGGCAAGTTGCCATGCTTCATAACACTTGTTAAAGCACACTCTAAATGTAAATGTGATATTAAAGAGATATTAAAGTCAAAGAGATTATAAGCTATTTCAAATGCCAATTAAATCACTTATAATGGATGCCACTACTTGATGTTTAAAAGTTTTAAGAATCAGCTAGTCCCCTGGGCATTGGCTTTGATATCCTAATTTTAGGGTGTTTCCTTTCTCTTGCAGGGTGCGTTAAGCACTATGCTGGCCAATGTAGATTTGTTTGATCTGGATCCATTATTGAAAAAAGATTAAGAGTTTAATGTTACTATAATATGTATTGCAAGAAATCATTGACAATGCACAAAAGGGAAGCATGTGTCATTGCCGTGTGTTGAGCACAAACTGTATCTGTCTTCATTGTATCTTTCCATATACATATACGGCAATCTTTGTGGTTCAAACTCATTAGATTTATACCTATTCATAAAACAATAGTTACCTAACACTTTGCTGGTAAATACTGCTTATTAATTCAGACTGTGTAGTTTAAAGTTGAAGTCCAGACCAACCGCTAAATACACAGTTAACATCCATATATGGAAGCTGTTCTACTTGGCAAAGGATTTGGATTTCCGTACAACCCTGAGATACACACAGCTCTGCCAGAAAGCACAGCCAGGCTGGAGACCTATATTTCTCTATTGTAGTTAAGCAGAGGTCACCTCCCCACACCCAACCTGTGGTTGGACAGTGAAGAAGCAGCAGCCCACTGATGAGCCCAGCAGAATGCTTTCTCCTCCTGTCAGCATGTTCACATCTAATTGGCTGCAAGTGGTACTCCTCCCTTTCCGAGAGTGTTGCTTTCCAAAAGATCACAGGAGGTTTTTACCAAGTCAGATTCTGGTACTTACACTAGTTGTATTTAAAAACACTTTTAATGATTGAATGTGCTCAAAGCTGCATTCATTGTTATTGGGTTTTTTTTAATCAGCCTGTAGTTCAGTTTTTAGAGCAGGACTCTAGATATAAATATTTAGGTATACTTACATTAGTCCGGCTTGGCCCAATATAATATTACAATATTACAGGGACACTGTAAAACACTGTAGTATATGGAGCTACTATAATGCTTTACAGTAATTTTCCGGGTCCCGTCACTGCCACTGTGCTGAGCGACTTCCCCTCTGCTCTGAAAACACAGGGGGTCACTCACTCCTCACAGCTGCCATTCAGCAAACACCTAGGGGTCTATTCACTAAGCTGCCGAAGGCTCTAGCCGTTGCTTCGGCTGATCCTTCGGCTAGCTTCGGCCCCTGGACCCCTTCGGTTCAGTAGAACCGAAGGGCTGCTGTACGTGCATTCACTATAGCCCGTACAGCTCCCGAAGTTGGCCGAGCGGCTCAGTTGAGCCGAAGGCATATGCCTCGGCTTGACTGAGCCGCGCTGAAAGCCGAAACTGACCGAATGGCCGGCCATTGGCTGGGCGACAGCCTGCTTCTGACAGCAGGGCAGAGCCAGCAGTCATCTCACGGCTGGCTCCGGCCACTTGCAGAGAGATCAGCGTCCCTGGTTACCAGCTAACCAGGGATGCTGTCATTACACACTGAGAGCGGCCTCTCCGTGTTCTCAGTGTGTAATGACAGACGGCGTTCCTAGTTACCTGGTAACCAGGAACACCAGTTTAAAAAAAAACTTTTTAAACTATTTTTCTATTCTGCTGGTCCCACAGAGGGACTGAGCAGAACAGCCGAGCCGAATGAGATGCCACCGAACAGCATTCAGCTCACTTCGCTTGGGGTCGGTTAGTCACTCGGCTGCCTACGGCAGCTTAGTGAATAGACCCTCTAGTATTTTCATCAGTGAATACTAGGCTCTCTCTGATTGGAGGAGGGGTGGTGCCTTAACATGACCACCCTTTGTCCAATCAGAAAGTGCCTAGCAGAGGCATCCCTAGACTTATTGCTGGGGTAGGTGGGATTGTTGGTATATCATAGCTATGAATGTTCTTGGGGGGGGCGGGGGGGGGGGTTAAGGGTTACTGCCAGTACCTCTGGCTCTGTCTGTCACTGCTCAGCTCCTGGCAACCAGTGATGTCAGTGAGCTGGGCAGGATGCTGGCCAGAGCTTCACATGTTGCTAAGAGTCTCAGCAACCTGGGATGCATTGCCTGGAAATGGGGTGGCATGCACTGGCTGGCACCTGGAATCTACCATACATGCCAAAATTAGAGAGCCTCTCCATAGAAATGAATTGGATTTTTCCACATATGAGCAGAATAAGTAAGGGACTGGCTGAGAGAGAGTTTGCAGCAGTGGTCATGGGGCTCCCAATTGACTGCACAGCATGGATCTGGCAGGGGCATTTTAACACAGGAGATGGACTTCTGATTGACAGGTTGTTGCCTTGGTGTTATACTAAATGTGTCCCATAGACTTGCAGCACTGTGTGTAATATATTTGAGGTGCCATTCCAGATACTTAGTGGGTCAAAAAATTCAATAAATTATGTTCTTACGGCACCAACCATAAAAGTCCCACATGAACTGGTAGTCAGGAGTGAAATGTAAGTCCAGCATATGAAAATGAAAGCTTATACAAAACATTGTACATGGTAATCCTTGTTATTTCATTAAGGTGAACCAGGACGTCATCCATTACTCTGACAGCCCATCTGGAACAAGAATCAGAGCAGCAGGAAAGAAAGTGAAAGGTAAAATCATCACAGCCCCCCAACTTTCAGAGATGGGAAAGAGGGATACATTATAGCGCAAAGTCATGCTCCTGACTTGCCATGTCTCCATTAACATGGACCATTGATGCACGAAAAAGATTAGTTTTGGGATTTTGCATTTGAAGAATTCATATTTACATATCCAGTCAGAAGGCGGAGCTGCAGGCTCCTTTTATACATTTACATGCCTATTCTTATTCACCATTAAAAAGAGCATGTTGGTTTACATGGTTCAATAGCTCAAGAAGGATACTACAGCTCTCTTTTTAAAAAAATCCATACTTTCTTCATCATGAGTACATCCTGCATTAAGTAAACAGCAAGCCTATAATCTTTAAAAATACAAATCAATAGTTCCACTTTCATTGGGTACAGGATTTTGTGTAGAGATTGCAATTTTCATGGAAAGGTCAGCAGTCTCACATGATGTGTGTACCATATATACAGGCTGCTGAACCAGTCAGAACTTGTCTTGGATAACTGTAAGTGTCATCTCATCACTTTGTGTGTTGTCATCGCAGTGAACCATTGAACTGCACCGTGTCCCATGGTGTTCAGGAACACAATGCATTTTCCTGACTGATATTCTTATTGACTAAAGATCCCACTGACACCATCTGTCGCTATTCGTATAGTCTGGAGTTACTAGTGGAGTCTCCAGTTACAAAGTTCATTGTGGAGTAACAGAGAATGGCTAGAATAAACATTCTCTCTTTTTTTCATGGACATGCTGTAAATGTACCATTGATGGTCATATTGTGTTATAAAGCATGAGGCTTGGAAAAAAATGTTTTTTTTGAATGGTTAACACATAACTCCCTTCTCGCTGCATTTTAACAGATAGGGTTGTATTTCAAGAACTGACCTTGACGGTCTGTTCAGAAAAAATTTCCTACACCATTTTTCGAGAAGTTTGATCCTCTCAGGCAACACTTACAGGGAAAGAACAGTAATGTTTGATGTGACTTTTACATGTTTGCCCTTCCAGATTTTTGTCATTGTATTAGAGAGTTGGACATTACAGGCTGGTAAAATTGGTTCTGCTGTTGAAATAAGATAAAAACCTGATAGCGGCTCTAATCTTTTACATAAAGCTTTATATAAATGGTCTAGTTCTTTCCAAACATCACATCAGTTGGACAGGAGTTGGATTCGACTGTTAATTTGAATACCCTTTGATTTAAATCTAGTAGATAGTGCCATCAGAATGTAATGAGCATTGTCAGGTTATTGACTGATTACTTTTTTATGCAAATCAACTTCTCATGTTTGTTTAATTGTTCTGTTGTTTGAAACTTGCAATTTGTAATATAAACAATTCACATGCCAGCCCAGTAGAATACAGAACGATCCTAATAGATTTCTTTTGAGTATATATACAGCACTTCAGTTTTTTGAAGGAACATTGATTCTCTTTTGTGCTTGGCTGATGCTCTAATCCATGTATTTTTATCACTTGTGTCTATTTTTAGTAAACTATTCTCATAGTGGCATGACTTGCAGCATATTTGTTGATCTGTTTTTCCCTATGATGCGTGGGACATTCATTATCACTGATCTAATATCTAGCATTGGGCTCACATAAATGCTATATTTAGAGAAACCTTCATCTCCATGACAACAAAATGCTAGTTCGTAGAACAGATTCCATGTTTATATTCTGTATGCTTGTCGTTGTTTCTAATTGTTTTGGTGTTGATTGATTGAGTCCAATATTTTCTCCACAAGGAAATCTTTATTACAGATTTAACAATAATAAAAAAGACATAACAGTTAAAAAACAGCTACAGATACATACATTGATTGTGATGTTCCTTGGTACTCTTCCGTCCATGAGGGCCAAAGGTTCCATCTACCCCGTCTGGATGTTCTTTGAAGGGTGGGAAAAGAAACCGTAACTTGTAGTTCTATAAAAAGAAGAGGTTCAGTTATCACTTTAAAAAGTGCATAGCATATGTTCAGATCCTCTTCTGTAGAACTATGATCAGCACTTCAGATGTAATGGTGGAAGGGGTCAACTGACCTCGACCGTGAGACCAGCGCACTTCTGATTGGCGTGAGAGTGTGAGGTGCAGAGAAAGCAGAGTAGAAGAGAAAGAAAAGGACAAAAGAGACAAAAGATATATGGAAATGGAAACAGAGCAGTAGAAAAGGACTGAGCAACCTCTTTACTTACTAATGTAATATGAACAGGTTCCCCTTTGAGATAGTAGATGCCTAATTACCATAACTAGTATTTATTTATTTGCTCATGGTGTTATCACGCAGCACTAATCAAAAACTATAATAAAAAATATTTATAAGTGGTACTATCAAAAGATACCAAGGTAAATAGTGATAAGCGTCAGCAGTTGTTCACTATAGAACACTGAACTGTTGGGGGAAACCAATCCCCTAATTTGTGGATGCTAAAGGAATCCCATAGACCCTTTCACACATACTTCCTGGCACCTTTCTGCCATGGGTTCCGAGGCTAATAAAGTAGCATAGTACTTCCTTATTATCATGAAGCCATTGGATCTCACCCAATAATCCCCTGCACTTTGCCAGTCACTAAAAATGAGCACCCATTTGGTCACACTCAGAACTGAAGGATGGAGATCTCACACTCCAGAATGAAGCACAAGTCCCCTAAGCAAGCTAATAACAAAAACATTAGAACCAAATCACAACGTCACTCGCTTTTAGACACATTATTGCCAAGGAAACATGTATTTGAATTTCATACCATATACATGGCCATATGTTTTGTCTTTATGTATGCAAGCTAAAATATACATGACAGTTAATAATTCCCTTGTCACTGATTAAGTAAATGCTTTAAAATAACCAAACCAAAAATCTGAGGGAATAAAATGATAGTGGTGATAGAATATGTTTGGCCATTTGGTACTCACTGGAGGCAGTGTCTATTTTCACTGCAGACAGAACACTGCATAACACTGAACAGGTAAAAACTGGTAGAAAAATGTGAAGGTTAAAAGCTTGAAAATAGAGTTTTAAACAAATAATGCTGGAATGTCCTGCAGCAGAATTTTTGGGCAAGTTTAAATCTGTAAAATTTAATTTTAAAAGTTTGCAGTTAAGTAAACTGAAACACCCTTTCAAACACACATTTTGCATTTTTTAAAGCCTTGTATAAACATTATGGGATGACGAAATCAATATTCTTAGGTTATTTTTCATTGTTTCTAAAATGATAGAAAGGAGAGGTTTATCTTTTCCCAAAACTCTGCCATTTTGATCACAATACAGCACCATATACATAATAATTCTAAACATCACTTACCACAATTAAGTTGCTTCTTTGTTTTTGGGCTACTGTTATGTTTCAGTTTTTGATTTAGATAAAAATGATGTAAAGTTGCCTAGTATCAGTCAGAAGTGGTATAGACTTAAAGGGTCAGTCCACCCAAAAATGTATAAACTTTGGGTAGATGTTAGCAGATTGGTTTACCCGTCAACTTTTTATTTCTCTTTGAGTCCTCTCCTGGTGAAATCCCTGAATTTGAATTCCCGGGACTACTGACCTGTAATCAATTACTTCTTTTCTCAGATGTTCAATTACCTATATTTTATTAAACTAGTAACTCATATTGAGCGTGTGGTCTGGGCCCTTTATAGGATCGGTGAAACCCAATAGTGATATTTTAGTTAACAAAATAGCTAGGTGGGCTAAGTTTCTTATGACTTGGATACTTCATGTGGGAAATTCCCAGCTATAATGCCCCACACTGTTCTTGTCTACTTGGGAGTTTTGAGTGTTCTCTCCTGCCATGTTTCAGCACCACCCTTTGCAATCTCTCTAATATAAACATTAACAGGAAGAATGGGACCCCCTAATAAAGACCACAATAGTACTGATATGCAGGAATGCAAGGTCAACTTTTTTATGAATTAAGTCTCTCAGAGACATAATGGATGTGGTTTATTATACCAGCATCATTAAATTGAAATATTACTATTGAATGGACTGACCTTTTAATGCTCAAAACAAAAAAACAATCTCATTGATTATTCACTATCCAAATATATATTCACTTTAATGTTTCTATAATTCCCTATACGTAAATGCATTACATTCTTAATGATCTCTTATGTGATGTTTTACTGAAATCATTTACTGGAATCAGCTTGAGCCTTAAAAAAGAAAGAAAGAAAAACGAGAGTATACACGTGCCACACATTGCATTAGATAATTAAATCCTGATAACATTACGTATCTTGAATTTGAGAACAGGTTGTCATTTAGCCTAGTCTGCTAGAAGAACCTGATATAGGTAAACTGAGCCAGTGATCTGAGATAAACAAGGGCTGCTAACTTGTCATACCAGTTATGGTGGCCACATAAATGGATGCATTTTCAAAGTTTGGGTGTGCTCCTGTCCACCCACTGGGAGACATGTGCTGTGCAGGTGACAAACAGGCTTAGATGCACTTTACTTCCTTCAGTTCACATGAGTTTAGTCAAAAGATGTTTACTTTAAAAAGGTTTTTGAGGAGATGTATAAGTGACATGCTAGATCGTGAACACAAAGATTGCTTGTATCCTACGCAATATGTAACTACAGGATGTAAGATCTCCCTATTGGATTTGTAACTTTCTTGAAAAACTTTTCTCAATAAAAATTATTGAATCTAAAAAGGTTTTTGAAGGAGGTCAGCAATAGTATCCCTTATATACTTGAAAGAATAATATTAGCCCTAAACGCTTAGATTTCTCTTGTTCAGCCCCACGAAAATCATTTGAATCTGCACTCCTGACTATTGTATTCAGGCAGCCGGTATGTGCAGCTGTCTGGATACCTTAGCAGTGATTGATTTCGATTGGAATAAAATTTTCCACTCGGCTCCTTCGATTGGTTAATGGAAGTATGTTGAGACGGGTGGTCCTGACAGGGCCACCCATGGCTCGAATTCCTGCTAGATCAGCTGACATTTGCGCAATGTATGGCTCAAGTGATTTTAATCTTAAAGTTTTTTGTTTTTTTTTGTATATGGTGGTCCTGGAATTGTTTCTGCTGTTGGGAAAATTTAAGAAATAATCAAATAAAAAGATGTAATAATAGCCTTGCATTCCCATCACATGCTTTTTCTGCCAGCTAAAAGTCCTAATACATCTGTTCTCAGTGCTGAGAATCTGACAGTGCTTCTCCTCTACACCTAAAGCATATCTACCCCCCTTCAAAAAATGTATATATTATCAATCCTAGGCCCCATTCACACCTAGGCGTATTGTCACAGCTGATTCAGCGTGACAAAATGCTCCACCCAAGGAATCCCATTCATTTCTATGGCCCCTGTTCACACCTGTGAATTTTGTCGGAAGCAAAAAATACGCATGTCGCTCAAAATAGTACATGAGCTACTTTGGGGCAGAATTCAGTGCCTTTTGTCCCATAGACACTCAATAGAAAATGCTTGAAAAATGTGCATTGCGTTTTTTTGTGCGTTTTTGCGCGCATTTGCCCATTTACATGAATGTGCCAAAACCTGCTTACAAAAACGTGCGACTTGATATATGCATGTAAAACGCACGCAAAGACGAGCAAAAGCCGCTCATAAAAGACGCGCGTAAACACGGTTAATAGGTGTCGCTTAAGTGTGAATGCAGCCTAAATGTGGACGCAGTGTTAGTTCTCTCTTTTTAGGGGTCTATTCACAAAGCTGCCGAAGGATCTAGCCGTAGCTTTGGCCGATCCGTCGGCTAGCTTCGGCCCCAGGACCCCTTCGGTTCAGTGGAACCGAAGGGCTGCTATACGGGCTATTCACTATAGCCCGTACAGCTCCCGAAGTTGGTCGAGCGGCTCAGTCGAGCCGAGGTGAAAGCCGAAGCTGGCCGAACGGCCGGCCATTGGCCTGCTACTGACAGCTGGGCGCCAGCCATCACCTCACGTCTGGCTCTTCAAAAACGTCTGGATGGAGTAATCTCTACCTGGGCCAATCTGTTGCACTTTTTCCATCTAACCACTGAAAATCTGCAGATAAATTGTAAGGTGTGTGGGCACCTTTAGGGTGGCAGGTGGCTCCACTGTATGGAGGAGCAATGGAGCCACCCTTAGACAACAACATTGTCACCCTGTGGAGAAGGTAGTGTTAGATGAACTAGCAGATTTATATGGACTTCAGCTAACATTGTTTAGCAGTTATGGCAACAGTATTTTTCCTTTTGGGATAAAGGTTCTACGTAAATTAATAAAAGCTGACCATTGTAGGCACCCCTGTCAGTGTTAAATGGTTTGTCTCAACCCAGTAACTGCCTTTTTTTTGCCGAACAGTTTGGTCTGCTCACCCCAAAATGTTTCAAGAAGTTGCAGTTACTTGGGCATTTGGATGCAATATGAGTTGTACTTAACTGCAATTACTTATAGTTACACCTGATGACTCCAGCTTCTATCCCAGTTGCCTGCACTGCTTCTTAATATTTAGCCATCCAAAATGTAAAAGTATTATAACGTTTGGATAATGGGTAATCACAGCCTTTGCACATGAGCCGATGTTCTGCTCACTCTAGGAACGGGATAAGCGTAAAGCTTTCCACAATAGAATAATTCTGAAACATGAAGGAAAGTGATTCACAATGTTATGTATAGTCATAGTGCCATTCCTAATAACTATATTGATCTAGAACCTTGGTTCTCAACTGGTGGGTCGTGACCCAAAAGTGGGTCGCGACCCGGTGTTCAGTGGGTCGCCGCATGCCTTCCACTTTTATAGGTGAGAGGCTCCTCAGCCTCCCCCTAGAAGCGTCAGCGCTGGCGGATCGCAGCGGGGAAGGGGGAATCCAGCCCCTCCCCTGTCACGGCAGAGAGCGATGACAGGATCGAGAGGTGAGCGAACGCCGGTATGTGTTCGCTCACCTCCCGATCTACTGAGCCGACCTGTGACAGTCTCATTGTCACAGGTCGGCTAGAACTATGAGGTGAGTGAAAAGCACTCACCTCATAGTTCTCCTTTAATGAAGATGCCCATAGGATGTGTTTCCTTAATGCATTGACACAATTTCAATCAGCCCTGTGAATATGCACTTCCTGTATCATAATTCTGAGTGCCTGCCTTCTGAACTGAACATTGTAACACTATCATTGCTTACTGAAAATAATGCATGATGTGATATGTAGTCTAGAGAAATCGAAATTGCATCATAAGCAGAAGGGAAAGAGATGCAAAGCACACTGGGAATCCAGGAAGTTGTTGAAAGTGATGGGCAGACAGAAGGCAGCACTCGCTACATAAAAGTTTTTTTTTAAAGTAAGCTTTGTTTGGATTATCAAAAACAACTCTAGTATGTATTCCTATTAAAATGCTGATGTTATAACAGGATAGTGGATGCTGTGACTTTGGGACTCCTTTAATGTAAACCTGGCAGAAGAGTAAGAGGGGTCTGACATTGCTGACCTCCTTCTAAAAATGTTAGCTAGCTGTCTGGCCATTATCCTGAAGCTCTAATTACAATACTTTTCAAATCACTGACCTGGAACATGCATGCAGATCCAAAAAGTAGGTGAAGTATCAAAAGTCCTTATCTATACACTTATCCTATGTCAGTTGTACAAAGGATTGAAGCAAAAGGCTCAGCATGGTAGCTAGAGCAGCGTTTTTCAACCACTGTGCCGCGGCACACTAGTGTGCCGTGAGAGACGAGCATTTTTAGAAGAAATCAGCAATGGAAACTTCCATATTTCTCCCATCTCTGCCTGCAATCTACAACTTTTGGGAAAAATATTAATTAGCTGCAATAAGATCTAAATTTTGAGAGTTTTTTTGCTCTGTGTCCATTCCTTCATTCTCATTGTTTCCAAGCCCTGAGGAAGGGGTTGTGCCTGCCACTGAAAAACGTTGATTGTTTGATCAATGCATTATTAAACTTTTTATCGACGCTAACACTGGTTTTGGTCTGATGCCCTGTTGTTTTCTCTCCCTGAGTTGCTCCCAGTATCTCCTTTTGGAGACGGCGCGTCTTTGAGCTGCCTAACCATAAGCATCCTACAAATAAAGTAGGGTCTATCATAACGGATAGCAAGAGACTTCTCCCAGTGCCTCTGAAATATTCTTACAATATTTCTCACATGACAGGTTTGTTTAAAAGTTTATATATAGCTAAAACTTTCCTATTAGTTTTGGATAGAGTAAGGATAGAGTAAGGAAAGGTTGAAACCCTTGTCAGTTTTTGATTGCTGTCATTGACCCAACTGGAAACCTCCCCCCTTATCTATATGTTCTAGTGAACATTGTTACTGGGTCAGAAAGTGATGGGAAATCTAAATTATTTCATTTGTCGTGTGAACAGGTGTGGAGAAATCCTAAAATGGGGACACTGGTTTTGGTGGCAACTATCTAAGAGGAGATTTCACCTAATTTTGAAGAAATCTTGACTTATTTTCTGTTTCCTGTCTACAGGACAGGAAGTAAAGGGAAGGCTTCCTAACAGGATACAAACAACAAAAAGCTAAGAGAAATTGTGAGCATTCCCTATGCTACCCAAAACTAAAATAAAACACAACTATAGGCTATTAATATACTTTAAGGCCTCTTTGATTCATTGCAATCTTTTATTTGCATTGTCTGCATTCAATTTGGGGGATGGTATGTAAATAATTTGCAAATGTTATCAGATTATTTTTGTTATAAAGGAACATTTTATAATTAAAGGAAGTGCAAATAAACTTTACTTCTTTCTCTGAGATTGAAATTCATTCGCTCTGCCAAGGTGGCAGAGCATTGATTGTGTGAAAACTGTGTTTCCATGGTACAGTACAGAGGTTTTTTTCCAGTGTGATAAAAGAGACAAAAAGGTCAGAGCGTCCCAAAAGGAAATGCTCTTAGTATCAAAATGCCAAGAAGCTGACAAAGTAACCCAATCATTGTGAACTTAGTTCGCATGGACGGAACACCAGTCGTCACCGGAACACCCGCCAGGAGAAGGTAAGTGTAAAACCACGATTGGGTCAGCTGGGAAGCAGGATGGCTAGACGGATGATCGGAGCTGCTGCAATGGACGTCCGTTCAGCCTCACATCCTGGCCACGCCCCCCTCCCAGCACAACTTTAATAATGTCTCACGCTTTCCTGCCCAAAGGACACGCAGAGGAAGCTAGATTGGTCAAAATGAGTTCTGAACTGTGTTTGTTATGAACTTATATAAAAATAATAATATTAAAAATATTTTGAAACTACTGAAATAGATGAAAGTTTTTACCAAACAAAACTAGTATCTTAGCTATAGCTAGGGTGGAAATGTTGCCATGCTTTACCTCTTTAGCTGAGGTTTCAAATAAGGCAAAATGCACGGACATAGGAAAATGCATAGAAAATGGTCTTCCAGTTGCTTCAGGCAGAAGCACAGTTGGAACGCACACTGGGAGCAACAGGGACAAATCAGGACAGGTTAGAGGAGCGAAGTGTACACTGTACTGGTATACAGGTAGGGGACAAACACAAATTAATGACAAAGATATGAATATATGAAGTATTGCAAACTGGGTCGCTGCTTACGTCTATGGATGTGCACCTACAGTTATACCGTATAATGAAATAGTTCTGGTCCAAGGTCACCTGACATATAATAGGTGGGTTCCCAATAGTACAGTATCAACATATCCATTCAAAAATGAAAGACAACATTATGGGGTCTATTCACAAAGCTGGCCGAAGGATCAGCTGAAGCTTCGGCTGATCCTTCGGTTAGCTTTGGTTGTGGGAGCCCTTCGGTTCAGTCGCACCGAAGGGCTGCTGTACGGGCTATTCACAATAGCCTGTACAGCTGCCGAAGGCGGCCGAGCAGCTCAGCCAAGCCGAAGGCATATGTTTCGGCTCAATGAGCCAACGTGACAGTCGAAGCGGGGCGAACGGCTGGCTCCGCCCAGTTGTAATGCAGATCAGCGTCCCCAAATGACCTGGGAACACTGAACTGTCATTAAACAATGACATTTGGGCGGAGCCGGCCATCATCTCACGGCCGGCTCCGCCCAGTTGTAATGCAGATCAGCGTCCCCAAATGACCTGGGAACACTGAACTGTCATTAAACAATGACATTTGGGCGGAGCTAGCAGTGACAGCTTGTTTTTGTTTTTTTAATCTATTTTTTAAAATCTTTATTTAAAAAAAAATATTTTTACAACTTGAATTTTTGTTTTTTTTTACTCTTTTCATTGAATTGGAGGTACCGAGCAGAAAAGCCAAGTTGAATGCCGCTTGACGGCATTCAGCTATTCACTCACTGCCATTCGGCCCCTATGAAAATAGGGGCGCATGGCAGCGAGTGAGCTGCCAGAGCTTCGGCTCAGCCGATCCAGATCTTGGATCAGCTGAGTCGAAGTCCTTCTGCACTTCGGCTAAGCCGAACCTGCAGAGCATGTAGGCTGACCGAAGTGCAGCTGAATGCAGCAGATGTGCGGCTCACTTCACTATGGCTCGGTTGTTCACTCAGCTGGCTCCGGGAGCTTAGTAAATAACCCTGTAAGTGACCATCACCTCCAACCCGTTAAACATTTTGTTACACAGTTGTTCCAACATACTTTGTACTGCACAACAATTTTGGTGTATGGCCAGCTGAATTTAGAAACCTTTACTCATATATGTTTCTTATAGGGAAAACGATAGAAATACAATTCCTTCCAACATTGAATGAAGCAACTTATTTATTATAACACTGTGCATATGTCACACCGACAGACTCTTTTGGGCTTATTTAGTAAGGCAGATCGTACAGGGATACTGGTATGTAGTGTTTTTGTGCACCTTACAGAAACTGGTTAGCCCGGTGTCTGCTTCTACATTTATTAGCTACAAAAGCCTCTTTTGTGTCTCTGTACCTTGTTGCTAGGCATGGACTTCTGGGCACTACTCAATAACAACCCCTCCTGTGCAATGAGGCCACCAATTACATCAAAGCGCCAATAAGGAGACTTGCAAGGTGGACGGGGTGGACTGAACTGGAACATGCATACAACTCCTGCTGCCTAAATATCTGGATTTACTGGTTATTTTGACATTTGTTGTTCACTGTAAGTAACCTCTGCATAGGCATTTTGTTTCATTATATGCTCAGTTGGGATTACCCACGTTTGTGGCAGGCTTATTTAAAGGGCAATCTTACTGAAGACAGGTGAGTTGGGCTTAGCCAAGAATGTAGAGAAGTGCAGAGGGCTCAGATGAGGGTTTTCTGGCTAATAAAGAAAATGAAAGTCACCGCGTAGAGCCAGCTGTTAGTCAAGAATTGTGGAGCTTAAGGCCTTGTTCACACCAAATGCAGAGCAGATCCGGTCAGGTTTCTGCACACGCACACTAGTTTTTTAGATGCGTTTTTGACGCGCTTTTGATGCGTTCCAGGCTCTTTTTTGGTGAAAAAAATATGTTTTTTTTTTAGGTTTAAAATGAGCTTTCAGTGTGTTCCAGGCATTGGCATGCGTTTTTGATGCATTTTTTATGCGTTCCAGAGCAAGTAAAATAGGGCCTGCTGCAGTTTTTTCACCTGCTCTGGATCTGCTCTGCAACTGCACGCTGCGATGTGAACTGGAGCAAAAAATACCATTGGGATACATTGGACACAGTTTTGATCCGGTCTGCAACTGCTCTGCTCTGGATCTGCTCCGCGCTTGGTGTGAACAAGCCCTTAAAATCACTGGCAGGTTCACTTTAAATTCCTGATTTACAAAAGGAAAAAGCTTGCGTCTTTGTCCAATACTGATCTCTTATCAGGGTTCATGTATTGCTTAACACCGCTCTACGTGTGAGATGCCTGGCGACCAGGCACGAGGGGGCTAGATAAGTATACAGTGTGTAATAGGTTGAGATTTACAAATTTCATGTGTACGTCATCCTATACTCCATATTGAGAGAGAAAAAATATGATTGCACAATAGCTTTTCACATATTCAGTTCTTTTTGGTACTTGTTAATCTTTTTTTGGCAGTATGACTTCTTGTGGAAATGTATCGTAATAAATAAATTAGTGAAAAAGTCTGTGAGCAAAAACAGAATATGTATCAAATATACAACGTTTAATATAATATACGTGTAAAATGCATTTTACTCACTCTGAGAATGTTCAATGTACTAAAGATTGGGGAATACTGTTTTTAAGGAACTTCTGTACAAAGTATTACAACATATAAGACATTTATGAGAAAAACATTCTTAACCATTTATCAGGTATAAATAACAATTACCTATGAAGGTTTAATGTTGTGGCTTATTAAACTGCGCCACACACAGATTTCAAATTTTATCATTGACAGTCTATAATATACAATGGGGGGGAATTTATCAAAAGTGGAGCAAACAGAAACTGGAGCCGTTGCCCATGCCAATCAATCAGCATCTCTCTACGGTTTGCTCAGTTGAGATTTAAAAATGAGAGATAGAAGCTGATTGGCTGCAGTGCAAATCTGCTCCAGATTTTGTCTGCTCCAGTTTTGATAAATCCCCCCCCAATGTGTTATAGATAGACTGTAGATGTAACATTCATATTTATTCTTGTTATAGGAAATGTGGCATCCTGTTTTATTTTAAATGTTCTTATTGTTGTTCAGTTAAAAATAAAATAATTGTATTCTAATCTTTATTTACAATTGTTGAGGTTCATGCAAGTCATAAAAGATTTGACTCTCCTTTAGATTCTTAGAACTTCTATGTACCGTGAGAGCCTTGCTGACTGGGTATAAATTGAATAAATAGTCTAGGTAGGTCTTTACACTATATATGGCTATATATAGCTATATAGCCATAGCTAGATTCCTATTGGCTATTTCAATTTGCAATAGCCAATAGCAAACTAGCTATTGCACCCGCCAGCCACTCAATATTGAACCCTACGGACCAAGACTGGGATGCCATTAAAGTTCATGTGTGTGTAAAGGCCGGCGTCCCAATACTTTTGGCAATATAGTGTATATATTCAGTACTGCCGAGCACATGTGAAAGCCCACATATACAATAAATATAACAAGTATGTTGTACTCTATTTGAAGCAGCATGCTTGCTGAATGTTTGAAATCGATGTTTACAGCAGTTGGTAATCATGGCATTACATCCAGCATGTGATTAATATGCAGAACGTACAGCCACTCAGTGAATGGAGGCAATGGCTGCAGTTTGTCTGGGGCTGAAATTAATTATTTAGTTTGCTTTGGAACAAATAAAGTGTAGGAATAAATGTGTATTATTGTGAGTCAGCTTATAGGGTTTATTGCACAAGTTAGTTGATTCTATTTTAACTGTACAAGTTTAGTTTTGCCATTTTGTTGTGCTAATTTATCAGCTTTATACAACAATGTGCGATGGATTTTTTCCACATTACACATCTCTGGGGTTTTTCTAGAATTCAGATCTTTAAATAGGACACCGTAACTGTATACTTTACTTTGTATGCTCTCTCTTAGTTACTAAGCAGCATGAATAAGACTACTTTGTGAAATGCGTGTTCACAATTGTAATTCTTGGTTCTATTGTCTCTCTGTATAAAAGGAATTCAGATAAAATAACAATTGTTGCACATTATTTAAATAAATGCATTTATTATGTTTTTTGAATTAAAGCCTGTGAAGCAGTGCAACTGCGATTATTGGAACGCAAGTGCATTGTTCTAGCTGTAGACTCTTCCTCCCAGCCACTGTCCATACCAAGGTATAGACTTTTAGCTAAGGGAAGGGAGGAAGTATGAATGGACTACAAGTGCAAAAAAGCCACTGCACTTTTTCTCCATTGAGAACTATCTGCCGCGGTGATATACTGGACTTGTAGTCTCCCCATTCACAGATCCAGTCAATGGATCTGCGAATGGATGATGTGGCTATGCGTGGGTCTGCCAAACTCAAATAATGACTGGAGCCTCCGGGGAGAAAAACCCTGTGATTCAGGTAAGTGGGGATAGGAGAGAAAGTATATGGAAAGTAATATTCCAAGAAAGCTATCCATATACCTGGAGTGTAAAAGCATTAAAGCTGAACTCTGGGTAAAAACCACAGTTACCTCCTGCCGTGGGGCTCCTACACATTGCAAAGGTTAAATGCTCTTTTTGGTCTAGGAGGAAATAAACAGCAGTTTTACTTACCTTTTTCCTCCCTCTCCTGGAAGACGGCACTCTCCTTTTCTCTCCAATGCTCTGGGTTGTGGGTGGGCCCTCGGCGTCCTCACTTACAATACAAAACGAAGAATTCACTGCCACTCCGAAGGTCAGGAAATCAAAGCTTCTTTATTGATATCCTTACAGTGGTTACACAATGTGTGGCGACGTTTCGAAACCCAATGCTGTTCCTTATGTTCCTTGTTTTCCTGAGGAAGGAACCGAATCGGGTTCCAAAAAGTCGCCGCACATCGTGTAACCACTGTAAGCATATCAATAAAGAAGATTTGATTTCCTGACCTTCGGAGTGCCAGTGAATTCTTCGTTTTGTATCTGGATTTATCTGCGGCACCATCTGCATTCTCTAGAGCACCCACCCATGATCGTTTGGGACTTTATTCCGGTTTGGAGTGCAATGGGATATGGACTACTTTGCTCACTTTCAATACAGCACAGTTGTTCCTGCATTGTACATGATGATGCTGTCTTAGTGCTCGAGACCTATGGAGCAACAAAGAGAACCGGCTACGTGGGAACAGTCATGCAGATGGGAGGAAGCCTGTGGGAGTGAGGTACCCCAAATGTAACCCTTGGTGTAAGTGTGTGGGGTGGGACCCCACTGCAAGGGTAACTTTTTTATTTTCCTGATCTGGCCTAACAAGTACCTGAAGTAATAAGAGTGCTGAAGAACAAGCACAAGTGAACGGCTTCTACTTCTTTAGTAAATCAACCCTATTGTCTTCTGATTACAATTCACTAACCATTTCACCTATACTGTTTGCTGTTTCACTTTACATCAATAAATAAGTCAGTGCTCCAGTATCTCCTGATGAGTACGTTTGGTTTGATGTACCTTCATACTATGAAAAATGCATGTGCAGAAGGTGGTAACCTATAGCAACCAATCAAATTCTAGCTCACAGGAGTCAGTTAGCATGTGCTTTCTTGTTGCTGTGGGCTACTGCACCTTTCACACTGAGCTGCCTTATTGTTCTCTTTAGCGGTAAGCTGATGATAGAAGACCAGTAAGCCTTATATCAATGTGAACCATTTTGGATTACCATTGCCAGGAACATCCACTGATTTGCTAGTGATTATAATAACAGTAGAGTATGTGACGGTATTTTAAATGTATGTCCATGGCTTATGGAAATTGAGAGTTAAAGCAATTAATCAGAAATCACTTTTCAGTAACTCTGGTTTCAATCGCCAGTCAGCTGAAAGGTTTTCCTGAAATGTTTACATTGTGTTTTCATTGGTTACTGCGAGCCAAATGCCCTTCTTACTGCGTGACAACATGTGTTAAGTAAAGCACTCTGGTTTTTAAAGGATCAAGTACATTATTAGAAATTAATAGACATGTGCACTGCATAAAAATTAATTTCCGATGAAAGGAATGAAGGGAAAAACCATTTAATTTGATGAAACGAAAAATTATGCTGTTTCCGAATCCGAAAGCGCGCATTTAAAACTCAGAACGTGCGGTGGCCATATTGGCCACCGGTGCATGCGCGCCGCCATGTTGGAGGTGGAGCGCATGATGTCACATGACTCCAGTGTTGGATGACGTCATACGCATGTATGGGCGCTACCATCTTGGATGCAGCATAATGGCGGTGCTCATACAAAATGTATAACTATATGTCCAAATATAGTTTTCATATTTTCGGGCATATAATAATTTGGTCTTTTGGATTTGGACGAATCAACAGAATTTCGTGATTCAGCAAGTTCGTCCGAATCAGAATGCACATATCTAGAAATTAGCAGCATTAAACATATATGCCACTAAATGTATGCTAATGATATATTGCAGGTGCATATTCAGGGCAAAAAACTAGGAGGGTAAAACCCACTGATTCAGGGGAAGAACTGCCTATGGCATTGGTATCCCCCACCCTTCTGCATGACCACTTTACACTTACCTCTTCAGTGCCCCCCAACTGGTCATTCTTCTGTGGCCATCACTGCATAGTACTTGTCAGTATGGGGTACCATGTGACCTCCTCCTATGATGAAGTGCCCAAACCTGTCATCCAATTGCTAACATGCATTGTCACATGACAGGAAGGGTGATGTGACCTTTCCTCTGAGCTCCAGCTGAAACCAGGAATATTTTGGGGGGAAGGTGCAATGGAGGAAGGAGCGGTGGCTCCTTCAAACATGACTGGATGATTGAAATAAACAAAGGTTTACATTTGGTAAAACACCACTAATGACTCTTCCAAACATTCCGAATTTCCCTTGCATGTATAAGGTGAATGTGGGTTGAAAAGAGTTAAATAGCCATGATCTAGATTCATAAAATAACACTGGGTTTGTTCCGGCAAAGTGGGTTGAACTGCATGACACACAGACCACAAGTGGCCCCTGACTCCATTTTCCTGGTAACATAGTGCCCCACCCAGTTCTTTAATTAGCACCAGGATGACACAAGTCATACAGGAGGAAACAAAGATAGCAGTGTCCTTATTTCCAATATCAGGGCCCTGGTGCTTTGCCTATATGAAAACACTTTGCAAATGGTATATTTGCATCTTTGCTTAGCTCTGCCTAATAGCAACCACAAGGCCTGCTTTTGTTTTCTGCATTGTCAGTATCAGTCACTTCCTCTTCCTCTTTTTATAGTTCCTGAGGTCATTATAGTATATCCTTTGAACTGTACATCCTTTTAGCTGGAAGACTCCACTTTCAATGAAGCTGACTTCTAATCTGCTTATATTTTACCTTCACTGGTTCCTCTTTTCCTCCCTTATCAACATGCTAATGACATTTGTAAATATAACCTTTCTGATTTCCTTTCATACCTTATTATTCTCTATGCAATACAGGCAGATCATGGTTGGTAGGAGGAGCTGGCAGGGTGCTGTGCATAGCTTTCTAAAGACATCACAGCACCTTGGCTTAGTACTTCTTTCACTGATGACAGTGGGGTGGCTCTTGGGAAGAGTAATGGAAATAGCAAAATGCCATAATTAGGGATGTACTGTTTTTCGAGTACCAATCATTTTTTTTCTGTACTCGTCGATACCGAAAATCAATACCGGAAGTCCCATTATGGAAGCCGGGCGGCGTGTAATGACTCGCCGCCCAGCTTCCTGATTAGCCGGAAAGACAGGCGGCGTTAATGACTCGCCCCCCGGCTTCCTGATTAGCCAGGAAGCCGTCTCTATGCTGCCTCGTCACCAGGTGATGAGGAAGCATGGAGTCGGCTTTCTGGCCAATCAGGAAGCTGGGGAGCAGGTAATGACTCGCTGCCCGGCTTCCTGATTGGCCAACTTCCCGATCAATCAAAAAAGGCTTCCTAATTAGCCAGAAAGCCGTCTCCGTGCTCCCTCATCACCAGGTTAAAAAAATATAAATTACCTTTCCATTTTGGTCTGCAACTAGCTAGCTATAAACTGCCAAATACAGTAATTGTAGTCATGGCAACAGTGTTCTGTTTGTGTACAGCAGGGGTAGGCAACCTCAGCACTCCAGCTGTTGTGGAACTACAGGTTCCATGAGGCATTGCAAGACTTTGACAGTCACAGGTATATGACTCCAAGGGGCACAGGCATCATGGGATTTGTGGTTTCACCACAACTGGAGTGCAAGGTCGCCTGCCAAGGTCGCCTCGTGCACAGAATGCCCCCTGAAATCTCATTCCATGACATGTAACTGCCTCATTGTAGACATGTGCACCAGCAAAAAATGTGTTTACTTTAGTTTCGTTTTGATTCTGATTTTGCATTATTTCGTTTTTCGAATTCGGGTCCGAAATTAAATTATTTTCGGAATTCGGATGAAATTCGCTAGCGGTAGTCCGGTCGAAATTTCGTTTTTTGGACAAAATTTCGTTTTTAGCGGTAGTCCGGTCGAAATTTCGTTTTTTGGACAAAATTTCGTTTTTAGCGGTAGTCCGGTCGAAATTTCGTTTATGGACGAAATTTCGTTGCAGCAAAATTACATTAGGAAAAAAAAAAATCCAATTTTTTTTTTTAGTTTGCAGAAGATGAAAAAAAAAAAAAGCGTGAGGTTCCCCCCCAATTCATACCAGAGCCTTTAGGTCTGGTAGGAATTTTAAGGGGGAACCCCAGCCCCAAAAAATGGTGGGAAAAAAAACATTCCTACCAGACCCTTGATCTGAGCACTGGCCCGGCAGGAAAGGTGGGGGGAACGATTGAGCCGCCCCCCTCTCCCTAGCCTTACTAGGCCAAGTGCCCTCGGCATTGGGAGGGTGTCCCCATGCCGATGGGGACAAGGGCCTCTTCCCCACAACCCTGAACCGGTGGGTGTGCGGGCAAGGGGGCTTATTTGCATCGAGGTACCTCTTCAAATAAGGGGGCACCAAACCCGCCGCAATAAAAAAAAATCCAAAACCGACGAAAACTCACCGCAAAAATGACATTCAGTCCGAAAATAAACAGATGGGCGGGGCGAGACGTGACGTCACGGCTTGCTCTGCCCATTCACTCTCAGCTGTCAAATGCTACATAGCATTCGGGAACTCCCGAATACTATTCATGAGTTTCCATATGCTGTCAGGGTTGTGGGGGTCTGCGGGCAAGGGGGCATATTTGCATCGGGGCACCCCTTTCGATAAGGGGGCACCCAGATGCCGCCCCCCCCCCCTTGTGATTGAGTAAGGGCTCACAGACCCGAATAGCATATGGAAACTCATGAATAGTATTCGGGAGTTCCCGAATGCTATGTAGCATTTGACAGCTGAGAGTGAATGGGCAGAGCAAGCCGTGACGTCACGTCTTGCTCCGCCCATCTGTTTATTTTCGGACTGAATGTCATTTTTGCGGCGAGTTTTCGTCGGTTTTGGATTTTTTTTTTATTGCGGCGAGTTGGCAGGGGTCCTGATTGACGCTGGATTACATCGATGGAGCCATTTTTTTAAAAATTAAAGAAATAGTCAAAAATGTACTGTTTTTTTTTTTCAATTAAAGGATTTTATCTAAAAGTCTGGACTTTTTACTAACTATTTGATTTAACCCTTTAGTGAATTGGTAGGGTACAAGTACCCCTTACTCATTCACAAGGGGGGGCGGCATCTGGGTGCCCCCTTATTTGAAGAGGTACCCCGATGCAAATAAGCCCCCTTGCCCGCACACCCACCGGTTCAGGGTTGTGGGGAAGAGGCCCTTGTCCCCATCGGCATGGGGACACCCTCCCAATTTTGAGGGCACGTGGCCTGGTAAGGCGCAGGGCACTCGATCATCCGCCAGGACAGGACGAGGAACAAAGGGGTCCCCCTGGGTCTGCCGTGCAGGCCGCCTGGGTTGCTATGGCATCGCAGGCTGCTGGCTGTCACTGGCGGCTGTGAGGATGAATGTGCCGCTGTCAGTGATATGTGCAGCGGTGCGTTCCTCCTCACAGCCGCTGCTCAGTCAGTGACAGCCAGCATCTGCGGTGGAGAAGGATGGGGACTGTCGGCGGCAGCAGAGAAGGCGGGGCCCCGGCAGTGGAAGAGGCCAGGCCATGCGGAGGAGGCGGGGCCCAGCGGTGGAGAAGACTGACAGTGGACCAGGGCTGACAGATAAGAGATGTGCAGGGGTGTGACCAGCCCACCTGAGATCCTGCAGAGCCCTCCATAGAGTCTATGGTGGGCTCTTTAGGGTCACTCTCAGGTGGACTGTGTGGGATCTAAGGTGGGCCCTGCAAGAGGCGTAACTAGAAAGCACAGGGCCCCATAAAATTTTTTGCTATGTGGCCCTGTGATTTCTAGTTACGCCACTGGCAATAACCTACGTTATTTTCTTTCAACTCTTTTTGTATTTTCTCTGTACTTGGAAAAATGAATAAGAGTGACAATTATTTTGTCTCTTTCATTGTCAGTGATGGATGTAGCAGTGTACATTTTTAGATGATCTTCATCCAGAATACCACGAGGCTCAAGTCACAAAGCTAAAACACCAGCATAAGGATCTTTAGTTTCCAAAAATTACAATTATTTTTAGGATAGAGCTAGGGCTGCAACAACTAATCGACATAATCGATGATTGAAAAAGTTGTCAACTTTTTCAATCATCGATTAATTGGCTTCCGATTGGTTGGCCCTGTTCACGGCTCCACACACGCTGTCCGCCACACTTCCTCCCCACCTCAGCTTGCCGCTGCCAGACCCCCCGTATCCACGCTCCACACGCCGCACCTCCTCACGCTCACCGCCCACATACAAGATCGGCACAGGGACGCGGGGGGAAGAAGTAGGGAGGAGCAAGTGTGGATGTGGGATGACAGCTGCCGATAGAGAGGCCCTATCTCAGAAACAACTTGCTGGAAGACTGCTCAGGTAAGCCTGCACTTTCCCACACATGGTGCTCTACAATGTATTGCTGGGATTTGTATTCCTCTATAGCTGATGGTACATTGTGCTGTATATTATACATAGGACTACAAATCCCAGCAATACATTATACACTGTATGTATAATAGGGAAAAAACACAAACAAGGGGCGCCTTTCCTGGTGCAGACAAATTTATTAAGATCAGAATAGAAGATAGATATAAAACATACTCACAAAATTCATGATAGAAGTATAAAAAGTGTATAAGTTAAGTCCATCGACCCAAGGTGAAGTCTATGAAAGCTGCACAGCCGTGTCTATGTGTCAGCAGGAGACTGTGTGCTGTATGATGACGCGTTTCCGGGGTCACGCCCCCTTCATCAGATCAATGAACTGATGAAGGGGGCGTGACCCCGGAAAGCTGTGCAGCTTTCATAGACTTCACCTTGGGTTTTGTAGTCCTCTATAGCTGGTGTTATTCTGCATTGATTGCTGTATAATTTTATACTTTCCATTTCACTATATTGCACACCACACTTTTTTTTTCTTTTTTACTTCCACCGCTTGCTCCTGTGATGGACTGCAATCTCAATACAAACTAGTAGTCCTATCACTGGAGCCATTTTTAAAAATGTATTTAATTTTTTATCCGATTAACCTAACTAATCGATTTTGAAAATAATCGTTAGCTGCAGCTCTAGATAGAGCCAATAGATTTGAAAATTACTGTCACACAATTGAAAAGAAAGATCCTTATCTAGTGGTAAGGCTTTGTGAATTGAGCTTCTTGTATTGCATTGTTACCACGTGCAGCAAAACAAGGAGGTGGACCTGTGTTTTTAAAGCTCCCCAGCCACCTACCAACACCCTATGAGATTATTTAGTGGTCAGCAGACAGCGTAGTACATGTGCGGCTGTGTCACTTTCTGTTGCAGCAAAAATAGTACAGCATATCACATTTTGGAGGCTTTGCTGCTTGGCAACCACCTCTATTTATGTAAATGGAAAATTGTCTTCACTGTGCCTATAGCATAGTTATAGTGTGTTCTAGAATCATTTTCGAAGAGATGTTGGGGGAATGGCAGTGAAGGTTCTTAATGTCTCAGAAAGCACTGAGAAATGATGAAGAGGATAGAACATAGCTACTTCCTTTCTGTTTTGTACTGTACCTGCACTTCCAGTACCAGCCAGAACAAGTGTCTACAAAGCCTGTACCAGTCAGTTCCCCTACATCACTATCTCTTAAAAAAAATAAAAACAAAACAGAGGGCATTTGGAAACCGTTTATTACCATGCCTTAAAGCGGACCTTTACACCCAGAAATCAAACTCTACCAATGCATCCCTCTATGTATGATAATTATTAATAACATAGACATGTCAGGTGTAAAATGATGTGATTGTGAAATACTTACACTTACAGAGCATTCACTTGCTGCTTTGAAAGGGCAAAATTACTTCAGTTTGGCAAAGCGATGCACACTGGGATTGCCTTGTCATTAGCAGAGCATTGCTGGGAAATCTCATCTGGAACAGCATTTTCCTCCCCTGAGATGATGTGCATGGTAACATGTCCTAGTCACACGTCTAGTCACATGTGCCAGAAATCCAGGAAGTAAATGGAGATCTAGTAATCTGCCCTTAGTAAACATGACCACTGTCAGTAGACTGGGGAAGAAAAGATAAATAAGGTATGCAAAGTATACAAGACCGGCAATTATCTAGAAGTATGTGTTTGTAGATTGTCATTACTAAAAATGTCTAAAGCTGTGCTTGTTGTTATTTTAAAGATATGGGTAAAGGTCTGTTTTAAATGCATCAAAAACACATCTACAGCGCGTTAATAATTTGTTATTTTTTGACGCATTTGTGTGAACAAGGCCAAAGACAGATCAGAGTACCATGCAATCGTTCCCAATAGATTGAGGCAGGCAGCAAGCTAGAATAGTGACAGTCTAAGCACAGATGGAGGCAGTCAGCAGGCAAAGATCGAGACAGGTGTCAGGCAACAATAGTTGAAGTCCTAGCAAAGATCAAGGCAGGCGGCAGGTAGGAATAGTCAAGGTCCAAGCAAAGATCAAAGCAGAAGGCAAGCAAGAATAGTTGTGGTCCTAGCAAAAACTGAGGCAGGCAGCAGGGTAGAATAGTCAAGGTCCAAGCAAAGATTGAGGCAGGTGGACGTCAAGAATAGTCAAGGTCCAAGCAGAGATAGAGACAGGCAATAGGAAAGGATAACAGGTATGGGCAGCACAGTGGTGTAGTGGTTTGTATCTTGGCCAGGTCACTATCTGCAAGGAGTTTGCAGGTTCTGCCTGTGCTTGTGTGGGGTAATGCACACATGTGGGCCAATGTGCGCATGCACACGCTTATGTTCTGATAAAGACAGGATAGGCCTGAGAAAATCAGATAAAATGTAAATTGATTTGCTGGCCCTAAAGTGAAAATAGCCCAAAGGCCAAGCTAATCTATTAGTCACACCTATGTTTTTTATCTTGCGTTGTGTTTCACGTGGAAGCACACTTTTAATGCACTCACAATGGCTGAGTACTGAGGCCTAGTTGTCAGGATGATGATGATGCTGCTGCGATGTTAGACCTGGCTGTGTGGTGATATTACATCAGGTTACATCAGTATGATGTTATCAGCAGTGAAACGCCATCTATAGGAAATAAATGAGCTTTTCACAAAAGCAGGCAAAGGCCTGACACCCTCTGTGTTCTCACACAGTCACGGTACTCCAAGAAGGAGTCATTTCCTGGTGGTCTGATCCTGGCACACTCACTCACACGCCACATCCTCTACGCAGGATTCTGATGTCGGAACAACACATGGCAACACACACGCACTACGCATGCGCTAGCTGGAATCCTTTTTAGTTGATGAACGGAGGAAAAGGAAAAGGGCGGGAGAGAGGGGCCCGCCACTGATTGGCTGCCCCCTATCGAATCAGATGACGTGATCGGCGGGTTTCCGGAGAATGAGGTTACTGTCGGTCAATTACCTGAGGAAGCGGCTGCTGAGAGGCTGATAGTGTCAGAGCTGCAGAGGAGTCGCTATATCTGCTCGGCTGGCTCTATAGGTGAGTCGACTGCGCTGCCCGTCTTCTGTTAGCCATGTGTCGGCTCTAGGGGGCTCCGGACACACGGGACTGGACGTTGTTGTATCTATATCGCGCCATTGGGAGAGGTTCGTGTGTGCTGTGCTGGGAGCTGGTTGAGCGATGCCGGGGGTGTGACTGATGATGTGGGGTTGCTATGGTGTGACTGATGATGTGGGGTTGCTGTGGTGTGATTGGGATGCTCTGGACGAGGTTGGTGGGAGGTTTGATCTGACAATGTGATCACAGACATGTCACTATGATCGGAGGTCACTATAACTTGGGTGGTGTGACAGCTGAGACCTGTACCATTGCACTGAACTCGTACAGTAATATCAAACGTCTGATCACAACTGTCATTTCCCCTGTAGCTGGGTGTTGGTGGATAAAAGCCCATCGCCAGGATAATGTTCTAATAGATCAATGGTGAGCTAAATGCCCATTTTACTTGTCTAAAGCCACAGTCACATGGTCCTCCTGTACTGAGTCCTCTCACTTCCTTTCCCCCATGTTCTAAATAAGCCATTCATTATACTTCTTTATAGTCATTGACTCACCATGAGGCAAGATCGCCCCAGGATAGTGTTTCATCAACCCTGGCTGTGCCATCTCGCTCCTCTGTAATGTCATATAACTGATCGGAGAGGAAGGACAGAGATCTTCTCAATGTGGCCATACCGTCGGTGTGGGAATTCGGGCAAAGACTTTCCCTCTGGATATTTATAACAAGCTGACATTTGGTTCAATTTATGACCGTCTCTTCAGTACTGAAATAGTTCTGTAGGGTAGACTAACCCTTTAAACTTTCATTTTTGCCACTTGTTAAGTTATAAAGATGCACAATGATATCACAAGACCTATTAGATTGAAGAAAGGAAGGTGACAACTGAGTGCATTTAGACCAGTTAGTAAAAGTCACATACACGTTACAATCTGAGTGTACAATCTCTTTCAGATGTAACACAATGATGTATTATTAGGTCTTACCTAAACTATCCATCAATGTGTATCCAGTCATGCAGCTACTTGTACTTCATAGTAGTTGGCAGATATATAGGGAATTGTAACGTGTTCTGGAGGTTCACTGAAATTTGTGGGGCAAGTATGATGAATACAGCCTAAAATGACATTTATAAAATGCTTTAAGAATGTAATATCGAGTTATCTGCTGCTAATTCTTCCAAGGCTACAGCAACCTATTGTATGTGGGATCAATCGGCTCAATTTAGATATAACATATGCATGTCCTACACTCATGAGTTCCCCCTCCAGACACAGTACTAAGAAAAGCCATTCACCCAGAGTGCTATGCAGCTGTAGCTGGTACATGCTCACAAGGTGGTGAAGGTTACATCACGGAGGATAACCACTACCAGCTCACGCAGGATAACCATCACCGGCTAGAATGTTACCTCACACAGGATAACCATCACCGGCTAGAATGTTACCTCACGCAGGATAATCATCACCGGCTAGAATGTTACCTCACGCAGGATAACCATCACCGGCTAGAATGTTACCTCACGCAGGATAACCATCACCGGCTAGAATGTTACCTCACGCAGGATAACCATTACCTGCTAGAATGTTACAGCACGCGGGATAACCATCACCGGCTAGAATGTGACCTCACGCAGAGGATAACCATCACCGGCTAGAATGTGACCTCACGCAGAGGATAACCATCACCGGCTAGAATGTGACCTCCACGCAGAGGATAACCGACACCGGCTAGAATGTTACAGCACGCGGGATGACCATCACCGGCTAGAATGTTACCTCGCAGAGGATGACCATCACCGGCTAGAATGTTACAGCACGCGGGATGACCATCACCGGCTAGAATGTTACCTCGCAGAGGATAACCATCAGCGGCTGGAATGTTGCGTCACGAGGGATAACAGTTACCGGCTAGAATGTTATATTTGACCACTATGCGACACTTTCTTCTTAAAGACTGGTGATAGGAATCTGAGTGACTCATTCATATCGCAGAAAGCGATGACTAATAATGAATGAGCTGCAGCCTGTAACGGTCATCTGTTACACATAGCCCACTACTATATGATACACTCTAGCTGTCTATACCAGACGGTGTGTGTATCAGGTATATCCCTCCCCTCCAGGTAGATTGGAGACAGGATGGGAAGATCTGATAGGTGATTGTATTAAATGTTAGGGTTACATAAAGCAGAACTCCTAGTCGCCCAAAAGATAAGTCTCCCTGCATGCAAAAATAGGAGAGATGCAATGAAAAGGCATGTGGGGGAATTCGGCAAAGACTTGGCACCACTTTGTTTGGCAGTATATGAACTTTAAAAGGTCCTGTGCCAAGTTCAAAAAAGCCCTGTCACCAGATTCAGTAGCTTTGCTGACCCTTGCTATGGCTGCGACTACTTCAAAAAGAATTATCACCAGTTTACAGATTTAAAAAGCTGGAGGAAATTAAGTCCAACTCTGATCTGGTGTACACAGACGCCAGTGTGGCATGTATGTGCCAGGAAGCCTCCATGAATTTGACAGCTCCCTGTTTATTGGTTGCTGGGCATTGGGCCGCCAGGTTCCTAGTAACCAGTTGTGCATGTCTGACCCTATTTAGCTGCCGACCGGAAGATTGGGCATCTGGCAGCTGAATGTAATCAAAAGGGCTAGGGATGCTGGCTGACATCATGGAATCCACCCACTGCCTGCTGTCAATCGGAAGCAGAGCGCACCTGGTGGGGAACTAGTCCCTCAGCATCCCCATCAGGCTCCGCCCACCATCATCAACTACATGTCCTCCAACCAGCAAAGCAACCTAATTATTTGACATAATTTTAGAAGGTTGGGTCACTGACTCCAATTACTGTGGCCAGAGATGGCCAGCCAACCAGTATTTTCAGAAGGTCAGCAATGGGAGCCTCCTGATGTCTCTTAGTACAGGTTTCATTGTTAAATGTGTATGTTATTGGCATGGGCCAAATCGAAAAATGCATAAAAATCTTTTTTTTTAAAGTGTCGTTTCGAGGTTTCACCACCTCATGCACATTGTGTACTGAACTAAAAATATGAGTGCACATGTGTGTTCTGTTGATCTGGGGTGTAACCAAGAACAATAACAGTACTGCCCATACTTGTATCACTCATAGGGCAGAGGTTTTAATGGGTGGAACCAACGGCGTAACTATAGGCTTAGGAGACCGTGTGTGTGAGAAATAAATATTTGGGAACCACTTTTCCTGTACTATGAAAGAAGTTGGCTTTCCATACAAATTGTGATGCAGACTTCAGAGACAGGGGTTCCCTTTTAATGGTTTTGTTGTGGAGCTTAATGGCTCGAGGTTGTACCTGGGTGAAACAGCCAGGGTACACTACACAGTGCATGTTTCCACCTAGTAGCAGTATAAGAGGCAGAAAGCCAGGTGTACGGGATCCTGAGCCAGGACAGATCAATTTCATCACTGAAATGATAGAAACCAATACAGCAGTTCATCAGATCAGTTGCACATTTTATTACACATTTGACTTTAGTTTTAAATATTTAGTTGCTGTAGGTTTTGGTACTTTTATTTATTAATTTGTACTTTGCCAAGATTCCTATAATCTCTTTGTGCTTCCCATACACTTGTAAGTGTATGGGAAGCTCATCTGTGTATGGGGAGCTCATCTGTAGATGTTTTGTCTGAGGGTTACATTTTCAAGTGCAGACAGTCCTTCTGGCAATATTTTACTACACACTTACTATCGACATCGGGTCTTTCAATTGACAAGTGGAAATTCTCGGCTCTTCCCTAAAGATTGAGTGATTGCTGCTGGTAGGCTATGTCTGCCCTGAAACCACGGAGCCTTATGTACAGGTTTCTTCTATATACACTTAACTGGGGAGCATGTATGGGAGCAGTCATTTTTCTTCAACCTATAGTTGTTGTTTTTTGTTTTTTTTAAACGTTAACATAATAGCATACCGCCTTCCACTTGATGAAGTAATGACAGCTCTTGACACCTTGCCAACAACCCTATTTAGAAAACATTTTGGGAAAGTATACATTTTTAGTAGTACTGAATCTCTGCAAACCAAATAAGATACATGGAATACTGTGAATGGCACGCCAGTAGGAGCATTGGTAAAACATTGAGGCCCCGTTCCCACTGCGTGATATGCAAATCGCGCGTTTTGCATATTGCGCGACATCGCGAGATTTGCCGCACGATGTCGCGTTCAAGCTTGCATTGCGGCTAAATCCGCTCCAAAAAGGGTCCCGCTGTAGGCCCCGTTCCCACTGCGCGATATGCCGCGTTCAAGCTTGCATTGAGCAATCTTGAATCGCGGCTAAATCCGCTCAAAAAAGGGTCCTGCTGTAGCGACACACGACCCGCGACATCAGGACCCTTTGCCCCATTGGATTGCATTGGAGCGCGATATCGCACGGTAATTTGCCGCGATATCGCGGGAATTACCGCGCAATAAATCGCTCAATGTGAACGGGGTCGTAGCGACACACGACCAGCGACAGCAGGACCCTTTGCCCCATTGGATTGCATTGGAGCGCGATATCGCACGGTAATTTGCCGCGATATCGCGGGAATTACCGCGCAATAAATCGCTCAATGTGAACGGGGTCTGAAGGTGAACTCCAGTAAAGTACAGCACCGTTCAAATAATTTACCTCTAATGAAAAATATCGTATGTCCAACTGACTGTTACGGTACAAATCCTCTGCAGTGATGCCGGACATTACACAGATGTGATCAGATGAGAAGCATTGCTGTGTCAGTGATGCATCCTGTCACTTACCCTCCCCTTTCTTTCTGCTTGTCAATTCACAGAACTCCTTGTATGGCAGTCTGTGAATGGACAAGGGTAGAGGAGGGGCAGATGAATGACTGGATCTCCCCTAATCCACTCACGGAATGTCTGGCAGTCTGTGAGAAGAATACAAGGAAATTTGTGAATCAACCAGGGTTAGATGATGCTGGATGTCCTCTAATCAGGAAATGAAGCGGGTTCTGTCTGACTTGCTGCATCTTCTAATGCACAGTGTGCAGTGAACTCGGAGTAAACCGTTTCAGTACAGGAGAGAAGCCGGTTTAACAGTTAAAGCCGAATTTCAGTCTTCAACATAGTTGCTTTAGAGTTTATTAATGCACGTGCAGAGGTTTGCCATGATCTTTAATTGGGCTATTTCACATATATGTAGTGCATGCACTGACCATGGTCTTTATAAAGGCTGTGGAAAAGAATGGCAACTTGTGATTGTGTCAAAAACACACCTCAAAGACTCCCTGCAATGCAGGTGCACAAGTTCAAATCCAGCTTTAGGCTTAGCAGGTGCAAGACTCCTGATCTCTCTGCTTGTTTCAAGTCTGTCTCAAAGTAATAAATCCAGAATATCAGCAAAACCACATATTTATAATGTAGCCAGCAGTAGCAACCACATTACTTCTCTCAGCTAAGGTGTCTTCCATTTATATATAAAAAACAACAACTTAATGGTGTTCTGCTGCAAGTGTTTGTGGATTATGATTTGCTTTCGTTATGCTGATCTGTGTTTTAATTTTGCAGATAAGGATAACAAGAACCCAAACAAATCCAGGTAATTTGCACTGTTTCTATTAAAGGTTTTACCTTCCTATATCCTTTCTCCCCCCACCACCATTCATAAACCGTGACCATTTTTTTTTACAGTTTATGTATCTATAATCAAGCTAAAGTATTTCATTCTATTAAATGACTATAATTATACATTTTGGCTGTGTACACTCCGAGCATCTGTCCATTTACAAAATATTGATCTGGAAAGTGTTTTGTGTCCTGAGTCCGGGCTGGAAAAGAAATACACCCCCATACTGCAAGAATGAAGAGCTTTTGTAAGTCTAGGGGTAGTGAAATAAGAAGTAATACTTGCCTTATTCCCTGCTCTAGCATACTCCCTCTATCTGTGTGACTGGTTTGCCAAAGCCCCCTCTCTAAGTTGCTCCTGACTGTGCTAGCACCTTTTTGCCTTCTCAAAAATACAATGCAGGAGAATAGTCAGTCTGGAGCATCAGTGAGAAGAGGAGAGTGCTGGAGTGGAGATCAACTTAGTCCATTTCCACCTTTGCTGCCATATGTTTTATAAAAATACCTCTGCAATGTACATAAAGCAGGCATATGCAGTTGCTGTAAATATACACACACGTTTTTTGCTAGCTTTCCTTTTCATGTCCTCATGGAAAAGGCTGCCCCTGTGCTGTGCAAACAATGTCTGTAAGGGGGTCAGCTGTTTATATCCTGCTCTATCTGACCCCGGTGTTGGAATTCATTTCCTGTGTCATAAAAATGTGCACACACATGTACATCATTGCACCTCTTCATTACCACAATAAACGCTGATCGCTTACAAAGGTGGAAATGGACTTTAGGTAATAAAGCCTTTTCATTGCATCCTGCATTATCAAAAATGTAACTCTTAGAATGCAGGGGGCCCCCACCATAAACGCATGGTGTATGTTCCTTTAGCACCTGCTATCGCTGAGTGCACCTATCGTGCGTTACCATGTGCTGGGGTATTGTCATTTATTTGAATGGCACCCCAACGCATCTCCTGGCAGTCGTGTCCCATTTTGATGGATTTTGGCATTATTAAAAGTTAATGGATAACCTAGCGCAGCACAGAAAAGCAAATTTGCTCTTGTGGTTAAAGCGGACATACACACATATATTAACTTGAAACAGGAGTGTTGGCAAATATATGCCCACTTAATCCAGTCCTGTATTCATTAAAACATTTTTTTGTATTACTTCACCCATTCTTTATATTAGCTTCCTGCAATTCTCCGTATAGGAGGAATCAGACTGGTTGATGAAGGGGCAGCACTATAGGCCAATCAGACTTTACCGCTCTGCACAGGAAGCTGGCTCACAGCAGAGAAGGTCACAGGGTTGACATCAGTGTATTGATGCTCCTTCACTACTACACTATCTGATCTCAGACTGGGGTGGTCCTTTACCAAGCTCTATTGCTTTTAATACAGTTAAGAAAAATCAGGAACTGGCTTTGCTGTATAAATCCAGAAATAGCCGCATTCCAAGGGTCTGCACCGAAGAGAGAACTCTTTATTCATGGAGCAAATATTTACTGTTCCTCCCCACGCATGCTCAACCTCCTAAGACGTTTCATCATTCTGGCTTACTCATAGAGTGCTTTGCTGTCTGACCGTGATGGCTTGATTGGAAAACTGGCAGAGCAGAATTGCAGAACTGATCACACAAGTCATACATTTACAGTAACTGCTTACACGTCTGCTTTAAAGTTAGCAGCCTTACTGGCATAGAAAAATGGTAACATTGCTAAAAATAATTACCTTTTACTGTATAAAACACTGATTCTGGGATCTGCGCCGTCTAGGCATATGATCTTTGCTAAGGAAAAGATCATCTGCTCACTGATTCTTCATATCAATAGACAAGTGACCAAATGCCTAAGCGTTTGGCCACATCTGCATTTTCTTTATCCTACTTTAAATCTTCCTTTATCCATCCGAGAAAAACTAGTAGGGTAAAAAGTGTTGGTTCCTAATGAAATCTGTTGAGGAAAGGAGCACGCACTTAAATGTGGATATATTTTCCATTAGACCTTGACTTGCACATTTCCTGCCAATACCGTCATTTCTTCTTTTGTCCGTGAGGGAAGAGTGATAAACTGAGTCCAATATTGAGCAACAAGCATTTCTATGTAAATTCTCTTCTCCCGACCCTTAGCAAGTGCTGCTCCTCTGGGTGTTTTCATACAGACAAGTGTTGGGAAAAACATAATGTACAAGTGGTTTGTGGATTATAGATTTGGTACACCAATTAGAAGAGCTTGTAATGTATGTTGTTGTGGCTTTCTAAATTAAAGGTCTGTACAGTTGGTTGTTTTTAATGCCGGCAGACTTTGTATCTTTTTTTTAATTGAGAATACATAATGAAAAAACAATTTTAGATTTTAAAGGAAGTCCATGCTTGGAGTAATATGTGGAGCTTGCCTGCCTCACTTAACAATTTTAAGTTATAATTTAGACCAGACAAGGATAATACATTTTATTTTGTGCTTGCCCTGCTTTAAAGAGGACCTGTTGTCAAACTAAGGCTCCATTCACATAGCGTTTGCTTCTGTGCGGAAGACTGCACGGCAATGCAAGCGCTAAAAACTTCCATCCGCATGGATTCTGTTTGGCGGCTATTTTATAATATGTGCGGAATCCATTAAATTGCACTTGTACTTTTTTGGGGGCCGCGCAGTCTTGTACCATGTGGCCACCGCAAAAGTCTAAACCATGCACATTAAAGTGCAATGTTTTTTCTGTTTAGAGCAGCTCTGCGCATATTCGGCCGGCCGAATATGTGCGGACAACCGCTCCTGTGTGAATGGAGTCTTAAAGCAAACCTTCCATGCCAACTGCAGGTCCATGTTTTGCAAGCCCCCTGTGTCGTCGCCCCCCACCCCCAACACAAATGGATTTTAAAAGCCATTTGTAAACAGATTGTCCAGGGAAAAAAACCCAAAACAATGTAATCTCTCTTGCGAGGCTTCCGGAAGGCACAGGGGGCATCACCGTGCCTCACTGCTGCCTGGTGTTCATAATCCTCCAACAATGCGCTGGAGTGCCTTCTTACAGAATTTCGAGCTCTCTGGCCTGCAAGAAGCAGTGATGTCGTCTGCTGTGGGTCAGAGCCAAGGTAAGTTGTTTTTTTTTTTTTTTACTTCTTTGTTTTTTTATTTATTCCTGGGCAATCTTTGTTTACAGATGGCTTTTTAAAGCCATGTGTGTTAAGGGAGCAGAGGCATTTATTAAAGAGTGGTTCTTCTGTTTGGCATGCAATGTCTGATTTAGGGCTGCAACAACTATTCGACATAATCGATTATTGAAAAAGTTGTCACCTTTTTCGATCGATTTTTAATCGGCTTACGATTGGTTGGCCCTGTTCACACCTCCACACACGCTGTGCGCCACACCTCCTCACCACCTTACGCTTGCTGCTGCTAGACCCGCCCGCATTCACGCTCCGCACCTCCTCCCCACCTCACGCTCACCGCCCGCCCAAATCCACGATTGGCACAGGGACGCCAAGAAGAAGTAGGGAGGAATAGGTGTGGGCGGATGACAGCTGCCGACAGACAGGCCCGATCTCAGAAACAAGTTGCTGGAAGACTGCTCAGGTAAGCCTGCACTTCCCCCCCACATGGTGCTCTATAATGTATTGCTGGGATTTGTATTCCTCTATAACTGATGGTACATTGTGCTGTATATTATACCATCAGCTATAGAGGAATACAAATCCCAGCAATACATTGTACACTGTATGTATAATGTATGGCTGGGACTTGTTGTACTCCTATATAGCTGGTGGTATTCTGCATTGCGCTGTATAGAGAACTACAAATCAAGGAATAATACATTATACAGCGCAATGCGGAATACCACCAGCTATAGAGGACTACAACACCCAGCAATAGTACATTATACAGCGCAATGCAGAATACCGCTAGCTATAAAGTACTATTGCTGGGATTTGTTGTATTCCTCTATAGCTGGTGGTATTCTAAATTGCGCTGTACAATGTACTATTGCTGGGATTTGTAGTCCTCTATAGCCGGTGCCATTCTGCATTCATTGCTGTATAATTTTACACTTTTCATTTCACTATATTGCACACCACACTTTTTTTTTTTTCTCTTTTTTACTTCCGCTCCAAGCTTGCTCCTGTGATGGACTACAATCTCAATACAAACTAGTAGTCCCATCACTGGAGCCATTTTCTAACACTTATTTTATAACCGATTAATCGAACTTAATAATTGGCTAACGAATAATCGTTAGCTGCAGCTCTAATCTGATTTTAAAGCTGAACTCCAGGCACAAAAACCTTTTTTATCTTGACATATTCCTCAATAGGAACAAATGATATAAATGCATTGTGTTCAGGATACAAAACAAGTCACCCTCCACACGGAAGGAGTGCCGGTGTGACAGCCTTGATTACAGGAAACTCTTCTAAATGCAGGAGTTGTTTAACCCCTTCATGACTGACGAAGTACAGTGTACGTCGCCAGCATCGGGGCTGTTTAAACAGACTCCCGGTGACTTTTGCCACCGGGACTCTGTTTAAACTTGTAGAGCCGACTGTCAGAATACCGCACAGATCTGGAAGAAATACCCAACCAGGTTTCAAGTAATGATGCACATGCCTCTTGTATTCAGACAAGAGCCGGGAGGAAGGTGGGGCTTAGACACTGCAATAAAGCGCCTGCTCAGTATTCCTTTTAATGTAATGGCAGCCTTGGAAATTGTATGCACCGTGTAAGCCTGGTAATGGCACCTTTTTAGAGCGGGAGTTGGCAACTTTAGCACTCCAATTATTAAAATAAATAGTATTCAGTGCATGTACCTTTTTGTATTGGGCTTATTTTTTCCTCTCTATTAGATTATAGACTTTTTGGTGTTCACCTTTTGGGACGTTACATTAATATGGGTGGAAAGTTTTTAGTAGACTCCCCAAGTAACATTTTGTTCAAAGTGGAACAGTTTGATTTTCCGGTATCCTAGTATAAGGTTGTGTCTTAGGGTTTGATTACTTCTGCCAAGGTGTGTGTGTGTGTCCATCCATATGTACTGCAATTGGGGTGTAATGATGTGCAAGGTACATGCCCAATAATATGCACCTTTTTAAAAGTTCACTTCTAGCACAAGGTGAATGTTGTGCAGCATATATCAAAGTATCTACGGATTAACTGTTACTATTTATTTGCATATTAGGGGATCAGGAATTTTAAGATGTCCAGGTCTCCCCTTTGTTTTACAATGTCTCTGAGCTGTGGGAGTGACACTGAGAACTATAAGGTCAATAAAAGTATAATCAAAGATCAGCATGAACCTAAAATATTTTGTCTGCTGTGGATTCACAATCTACATCCACTTAGACAAAGCAGTGGGACTAGGAGTGCCCTCTGCTGAACACTTCTGGGTTTAGGAAATACAAAAATGTATTTTTGGTAACCATAGTGATGCTTTTAAATATTGTATTTGTAATAAACAAGAACTGACAGCATTAAATGTATTCTAAAAAATGGTGTACATGGTACTAGAAGGAACTGGAGACCTGGGTATCGCTGCGTGTCTAGGGTAAAACTCGGCAAAGAAAGTATAAATACAGTGGTACCTCGGTTGACTAACTTAATTCGTTCCACGATTCTGGTCACGAACCGTATTGGTCGCGAACCAATTCAAATAGTGTATGTGCTAAAAAGCTTGTGCAGAAGTGTTCATTAACCGAGGTATTACTGTAGATGGTGGTTTCAAAAGTGGGCACTAATTATTAATCCTTAAAAAATGGTTTCCTTTGAGTACGTTGCAGTCTGCAAAGAGTTCTGCTAACTTCACAAAACATTTTACAGCAGCTCTAGATGAATTTGATGGTGTGTGGTATAAGCTCTGGAAGTTTTCCCAGACAAAAGCAGCTGTCATTGGAATTCACATTTTAATGTGTTCGCACCGTTTAAAATAGACTCGCAATGAACAATACGGGGGAAGGACAAAACCTTGCAGTGGTGGTGTGTGTGTAAAGTCCAGGCATATTGTAGAAGAAAAAAGTCGGGTATGAATGTATTTTTTACATATCTAAATGTGTAATGTATTTATATGCCCTGTAATCAGCTTCTTTCTTCACTTTTTTCTTCTCCACTTTTGTTGGCAAAAAAAAATCTCAATCCTTTCTAGGTGATGTGCGTTTGTGAGGATTCTAACAAACTTTGTTGCAGATTTCTATCTTTTTCTGAAGAAAGAGCAATTTGTTCCAGCATGTTCTTCGCAGACTGACTCCTGAATTGGAGGGTCTGTGTTCATGATAACCACCTGGTAGACTTTTGGTGGTCTAATCTCAGTGCTGTAATGAGGAAAGTTGCCGTGTCGGCATCCCTTTTAGTAGTAATTAATGCTTGGTGAGTATCTCGGCAAAAAGGAAATTCCTGTTGCAGGGGATGCTGCAAATTTTACTTGTATCCTAGTGCAGGTTTCTGGGAAAATCAATCAATCAAGCACTGAAGCAGGAAGTGACATTTCTGAGGGAGGTTGTACACCAACTGTGTGTACGGAATGCCTCTAGGTCGCCATATTGCATTGATTTGTAAAAAAATTTTTATCAGTTTTGGAAAAATTTCAGCACCTGCACTATTAAATGGAATGGTAATTTTTAATTACATTAAATACAAAAAAAAATTACTAGTGCATCAATATTATTTTTTTAAAGTTATTTTTTAAGTGGAATTTACCTTTTAACATAGTAACATGGTCTTTAGGGCTAGTTCACACCATGCCCGGATCATGTCCAGAACAGTTTAACAGAGCCCAGAAATGCATTGGGATGCTTTTTTGGTCCTGTTCACACCAGCGACAAAGCACCAGCACCGGACCGCACCTGAAAGCCCATTTTAAGCTTTAAAAAAAAAAAAGATCTGGCACGTGGCCAATCGCAAAGATGAATGCAGCTGCCAGACTCATCCACTTGACCAACCGCTCAGTGTCTGTATCCCCCCTCTGCCAATCCCTGCACTGGCTTCCACTCGCCCAGAGGATAAAATTCAAAATATTAGCAGTCACTTATAAAGCTATCCACAACTCTGCCCCCAGGTATATCTCAGACCTTGTCTCAAAATATCACCCTAACCGTCCACTCCGCTCTTCTTCCCTAGACCTCCTGCTTTCCAGCTCCCTAGTCAACTCCTCCCATACTTGCCTCCAGGACTTCTCTAGAGTCTCTCCCATCCTCTGGAACTCTTTACCCCAACCTGTCCGTCTATCTCCCACCCTGACTGTCTTTAGGCGTTCCCTGAAGACTCTTCTCTTCAGGGAAGCCTATCCCACCTTAACCTAACCACTGAACCATCACATTCTCAAACAATTCATCCCCACACACCTCATGTATCATTTCCCCCTCCTCTTTCAGATTGTAAGGGGTAAGGGGCAGGGCCCTCCTTACCATCCTGTCTTGAATTGTATTGTAATGTCTTCCTTACATTGTAAAGCGCTGCGCAAACTGTTGGCGCTATATAAATACTATGTAATTAAACAGCCAGTCCCTGGCTTTCCAATGAAATGCCTGCTGAGCATTAACAATTGTCACATGACACCCAGGTCCGCAGCTGAAACTTGCTGTTGCCTTGAGCTGGGTGCTAGAAGAACAACTACACTTTAATGTTCTCTGCCTCAAGAGCGGAGAATTTAAAACATGTGGCACTTTAATTTTTGCTCCTATAATTTCTGCAAAATGTAAGAGAACTAGTTCACATGTTTTCCAACTCCTTGTTTAAAGCAGAGAGTTATGGTGTCTCTGGTGCTCTGACATTTGGCTGCTGACAAGTTGAGAGAGACAAATTCAATTTTTGTGTAATTTGTGCAGTGTGTTCCTGAACAGGAAGACCTGGTAAGATAACCCTACAATGATGCGTAGTCGCACTAGGCAGAATTTTAAATCTGGAATCGAAGGGAATAATGTTACACAGGACAGCGCGTTGTTTTGGGAGTAATGCTGCCAAGAGACAGTTTACTTTAAGTAGACTTGACTGGTGATGGCTAATATGATTCCATCTTGCAATGCTAATTCATTAAAAGATCACAATCTTTAGACTTGGCATCAAAGTTCTTCAGTCACTTACCCATTAACTGGACTAAAGAATTATATTTGTATTAGAATGGAGTTTCTAAGTTTATTACTTAGATGAATGTATTGCTTGTTTAACTAGAGGATGATGCAATAAAAAGGTACTTTCCTAAATCCACAGTCCCGCAGTCTTACTCCCTGCCAGTCCCCGTAGTGAAGATCGGTCCCTAAACGTTGCTCTTTTTCAGGTACTCCAGTTGGTCATGATGCTGTCTCTCTTGCTGACATTATTATGTGCAATGAAGGACAGGTGGCCTTCATTGATTCTGCATTGTGTGTGATAACGTAGGAGTACCAGTCCACATTCTAGTTTTGGGAAGTGTAAGAACTGATGGTCAGCTGTTGAGACCCTAGATTAAGGTAATTAATCCTCTTTTTATTTAAAAAGCGGGTTAATAGTTAGAGCCGACCTGCGAAAAAGAAGCTGTCCCAGGTTGGCTCTATAGTTCGTGAAGTGAGCAGAAACATGCACCGATCTGCTCACTTCCCGATCATCTCTGTCAGTCACCGCTCCCCACAAGGATTTTTCCCTTCTCCCATCCTCCAGCGCTGGTGAAGCTGGTCCTACCTTTAGACAGGCAGAGCCCGCTGTCACTCACGCAGCTGGGTGGATCTCAACAGTATTGTCAGGATCTGTCCGGCTGCGTCGTCCTAGTATATCATGGGCAATAGCCGCTATATACGGAGCTTTGCGGTCACGGAAGGAGGTTAGTAGATGTCCTCCAGTGACCCTAAAGAGAACTATGGGGGAAAACACTTGGCTCATTTTAAGGCATATGTAAAGTATATGCTGCTTTACACCCCTGTAACTATAACAGAATTATAACTGAGAACACGAAGAGGTCAATTCTTTTAAGAGCTATGACTAGCCATCCACAGCTTGAATTTTGCCCGATTCCTGCTCAATCGGCTGTAATTCAGGTCATGAGTGGCCCTATCGATCAATTACATGCAGTCACTGTTCAAGTATTAAGACAGCCAAGAGTGCTGGCTGTCTGAATACAAGAACTGACAATGCAGTTTTCTGTGAAGGGGCCCATTCACACCACATCCAAATCATCTCCAGACCAGATTGCTTCTGGACCCAAAATGTATCTTAATGTATCCCAGTGCTATTTCTGGCCTCTGTTCAAACCATCGCAGTCCGTTCCAGACCTGAAAAATACTGCATGTCTCATTGTGTCTGGTCTGGAATGCACTGGAACTGCAGCAGGTTCACACCATTTTCTGGACCATATCTTGTCCATACAATGGTGTGAACCTGCCTTAAATGGCATGGATGGCATATCTGTTAATTTCACTCAGGGCTGATTGAGAGAAATCTACAAGTGTTTAGCTAACATAAGGGGCCTGCCCCCAGCTTATCAATCACCACTTTTGTCCAACACTAACATGACTCCTTTTGGCTCTGAATACTCTTTTCAAATTGCCTTGTGTTTGGCCATTTTGGTGTCTTTATAGTGGCCATAGCAGCATGACTCTAGGATTTTATGAGGTTTTGCTTAGAGCTGCAGCTAACGATTATTTTCAAAATCGATTAGTTGGACGATTATTAAGTTCGATTAATCGGTTAATCGGATAAAAAAATTAAATACATTTAAAAAAATGGCTCCAGTGATGGACTACTAGTCTGTATTGAGATTGTAGTCCATCACAGGAGCAAGCTTGGAGCGGTGGAAGTAAAGAAAAGGAAAAAAAAAGTGTGGTGTGCAATATAGTGAAATGAAAGTGTAAAATTATACAGCAATTAATGTAGAATGGCACCGCCTATTAAGGACTACAAAACCCAGCAATAGTACATTATACAGCACAATGCAGAATACACTTCATAGGAATAATTTATCTATTTCCCATCAACCAAGTTGTTTTTTCCACAATCCTGTAAATGAAGATCTGTGCCGTCTATGCTGATTAGTACTTTCTACGTGTAAATTGTAATATACGCTAACGAAAACAATACTGTGTGGGAAGGCTTGCATGCATCCGGTCTGCTTATTTTGAAGGGTTATTGCAGGTCATTCTTTATGCAGTGTGCTGACGCACTAAATTTCAATTGGTCACACTTGACACGTTTTCTGCACAGTAAGATTACAACCATATATTTGAATAGTAAATTCTTGGATTTGGTCATACAAAACAAAGGCCAATGTTCATATGATGACTTTCCATTAAAGAAGAACTCCAAGCAGAAGAAAACGTAACCCTTGCAGTGGGGCTACCCCCGCACTGCAAGGGTTAAGTGCTTGATTTTGTCTAGTGTCTAGAATGGCAAAGAAAGTCACCGGAAACCTCGGTCCCTGCAGCCTCTCTCCCCCCCTCCACTTCAGCGGTCTAAGAACCCATGAGTCATTACATCTAATAGTGTATTGGATGTGAGGATGCTGAAGGACATTCCATCGATGGGGTAGAGGGGAGAGAGTGTGCAGGCACCAGTCTAGCATCCAATGTTCGAGTGAGTATTTCTTTGTTTTAGACCCTGGACGAGCAATTAACCCTTGCAGTTTGGGGGGTAGCCCCACTTCAACGCTTACGTTTTTTTTTTTTTTCTGCCTGGAGTTCTTCTTTAAAATTAAACATACAATTTATCTATGATTGCGACTCCAACTCTTCATGTTTGGGAAAAGATCTCTGATCTGACAGGGTTATATGTGAGGAGGGTTCTTTTGTATCTGAAAGGACCATGTGAAAAGCCATATGATTTTTGGGCTTTTTTGCCCTTATCTGTTTTGTATCACTAAAATGCATATGTTTTACTATATATGAAAATGTATTCGAAATCCAACTGGTTTAGCAAACCTCTTAAAAAGAAGCACATGTATCATTGCTCTGCAACTTCACATGCTAAGCAGGCTCATTGAAATGAATAGTAATTGGTTGGTGAAAGCAAGTCTAAAGGTGTGTGGGGTTTTTTGTTTTTCTATTAAAAAAAGTGTGTGCGCACGCTTGTGTCTAATGAATATAGAGATATGAGAGAGATATAAATAATGTGTGTCAAAGGTTTGTGTACTTTTAATTTGTTTACATCCATGAACTATGCCCTACAGGGGTCCTGCAGAGATGTATAAAATCATTCTCTAGAATCCAGCTTTAGCTCAAATATCATTTTTGGGTGGTCTGATCCTGAACGGTGAATAATTCAACCTTCTGCCCCATAAGTATTTTTATGTCTTTCAGAAATTTATACTTTGACGCCATTAGACTTATCAGATGCCCAGTGTATTTTGTGTGTGTGTGGGGGAGAAGTGTGTTTTCTAGCTGAGTAGTAAAACTTCTCAAACGTTATAACTTTGTGAACTACGTTAACCTTTTTATAGACTAGACTGTGTTGGGCTGTCTTGCCTTGACCTGTTGCCTCATTTCTTGTGCCCTATGGCATAATGTATTTTAGGACTGTGAAATCGCATTGCTTAACAGGTGACTCAGTGTGATGATTTTTTTTTTTTTTAAAGAAACTAAGTACGCAGTCAGTCATATATTACCATCTTATTCAGGGCTCAAAATTTCCACTCGCCTGCTCGCATTTGGCAAGTGGAAATTGTGTCTCCAAAGTAGCGGCCTGCAACCAGCTGACAAGTCAGGCACACGGTCATGGACTGCATACTTGACTTGCGGGGGCAGCTCTGCAGTCTGCATCTTTGTTGGATGCAGACTGCAGAGCTGCTCCAGGAACTCTGATCCTTTCGGCCAGAGCTCTGACAGTTCTGAGCTCCGGCTGAAAGGATGGATTAGTAAGGTGTGCGGCAGACCTTACTAATCACCAGGGATCGTGCCTCCTCCCTGGATATTGAAAGGGGGGAGTGTATTGTTTTGTTAGGGAGTGTATGTATATATTAGGCCCTATTCACACCATTATTTCAGGTGTGATTTAGGGATTCCTGTGTCAGAAACTTGCGTTTTCCTGCAGCAGGAATCCCTAATCTGCCATTTACAAGCAACTATCATAAGATAATTTCAGAGGGTGTGTTTAGGGGGGAGTTACACCCCGTTCACACTGAGCTACATGGATAATGCGTGTTTATCCACTCTGAGCGGCTAGGAGCTATATTGAGCGACGGTGCACATTTTATCATGCTACGTAGCACGTTTTTGTGGTCGGGACTTCGGCCCTGCTACTTTGGGCTGCAACCAATCAACAGCGATCTTGATGTGACATTCTTTCCTTCCATTTAGCAGTGCAAAAGTGACCCTTCTGTAGCGCGATATTGCCGGTAATTGCACGATAAACTGCTCAGTGGGAACGGGGCCTTAAGGCCGGGGCATGGTAGGGATTAGGTGAGGCAATTGGTGGTGAGTAACTCTTAAGGTCTAGCTAGTAGCTCAGGACTTGAAATTTTGAGCCCTAGTCTTGACTGTTGGCTTATGACATATATATAAATGTATGCACGTAAATGTTAAATATTGAGGTGTGCCTCAAAAATACTAGCCATGTGCTTGTTACTGTAGGTTTTCTTTGCTTTAGGCTTGTGTATAATTCACCAGGATGTTGTGATATGTTTTCTTTCATCAGAGTTTGGCAGGCAGTTTTCATTACTAAACTGTCCAAGTGATGCTTTATATTGCTCTATGTTTTTAGTGATGCTCAATGTACATCTTCCTCTTCTATTAGTCCACATATCCTTGCCTATATCTGTCCTTGCCTGACAGAGGTACACTGGGATTATGCTTCACTTGTGAAATTGGTTTTGATTACTTGTATGGAAGCATTAGTATTCAGTCAAGTGATGCTTTTATGTTTTCTTTCTCAGGACAGGTCACAATAATGGTAAATGTAGACAGGGTGGGGTAAAGTCAGCTTCATTCATCTGCAGAGTATTTACCTTCTCCAGCAGTTGACTTCTCATTGTAAGCTGCACTTCAAAGCGGAAAGCACAACCTTTACCTGTATGAAGCAAATGTAGTTGCCTTCATGTAGTTCAACTATACATATAAAATAGGTTTTTAAAGCACTTGCGTGCTGATGTTTCACAATAAAGTAGGTTTAAACCCTACTGAGTGACCATTTAGCTTGTTAAACCACAATATAACTTTAAAGGAGAACGCAAGCCAAAACATTATTATTGAAAAAAAATATATATTTTTTTATTAATTTTTTAGTGTTGCATAGAGCAGGCTTTTGCCATCTGTGTCACATTGGGGAGATTTCCCTTCACTTCCTGTCCAATACCAACAAGAGAACGTGAAAGGAAATCCCTCAAGATAAGAAAATCCCTTCCCTTCAATAACTTCCTTCTTACAAGCATGCACTCCAACCATTTCTGCTTGTCATTTTCAGGGGTGGTTTCCTGAAGGTGACTTTCTGTGTAATGTGTGGTGAAATGATCACTTGTAGCCTCCATCAGAAGCCCATAAGACGGGGACCGTGCAGGAGAACAATTAGGAGTTCTGTCACCCTAGACCCAAATGTAATTCATGGCAAGGTCGCCAAATGGAATGTTAAAGTGGACCTTTACCCCCTTTGACTAAAAAGTAACATCAGCATACAGCTGTGCATACGGATATGAAATCACCTTGCATTCATTAGCCACGCAAACATTTTTATTGCAATTTCTTTTTTTTTTACCCCCTCTTCCTGGTCCACTTTGTCACAAATTTATGTATTTGTGCCCAAGTGTTGCATCCTGGGAAGGTTACATCAGCAGAGCATTGCTGGGAAATCTCATCTGTAATCTCATGAGATCTCGGGGAAAAGCGTTTTCCTCCTCTGGCACATGTAACGATGTACATCTCAGAGTTGCAGGAAGTAAAGGATGATCTAGTAATCTGCCCTTAGTAGAGATGACCACTGTCAGAAGACTGGGAAAGAAAAGAGAAATAAGGTATGCAAGAAATACAAAGCCTGCAGTTATCTAGAAGTATGTGTTTGTAGATTGTAATTACTAAACATTTCTAAAGGTGCTTTTGTTATTTTGAAGATATGGGTAAAGGTCCACTTTAAGATGGCTCCAAATTTAAAAAAAAAAAAAAATAGTTTTGAGATGACCTGTTAAAGCTTCTGTAGAATTTTAGTGATTGTGTATGCATATACTTCAAGTTTCACTTTCACATGTGTTTTATGTATATGTAATGTAGAGTTGAAAGACCGTGTTTTCTTTTTAAGCCTCTAACTACCTTTTTGGTTTGAATAAACATTATAACCGTCAAGAGCAACATGTAGCACAAATGTTTATGCAGCTTAAACATTCTTAAAAGGTGAATGTTTTTCCCAGACCAGACTGTTTATATTTCCTTTTCATATCTCAAATATTTTTGCATGAAAATATATTTGGCATCAAAATTCAGTTGCTGATATTGCACTTTTTTTTTTTTCTATTTAGGAACATTTATTTTTAATTTTTAGTTTTTTTGTTTGTTTTTTTCTCCCTCTTTTATCTTGCGCCTTCTGTATTTCTTATTGCATTAGGTTTGTTAGATTTAAATTTGCAACCTGTGTGTTTTTGGTTATGTATGAATAGGGATTTATGAGATTGAGTCACCGCGAGGAACACTAAACGACTTGTATATTTGAAGACCTTGAGTAGACCCGATTGTTCAAATCAACCAGGTCGATAGGCTTGTTTCTGCATGTTTTACTATTTGTTTTTCCCTATTTGCAGTGCCACCCTGTCTAAAACCGGCATTGTATTGTTTAAGTCTGCACATACTAAATCCTGTTCATCAGCCCAGAATGTCCTGGTATTACTGTACTGGCAGAGTATAGACTGTTGTATACATAATATGTTAGACAAAACACACATTTGGTGCACATTAAAAGGTGGATGCTGATTGGTGGTCATGCACAGCTTCTCCAGATTTTGTCTGTTCCATTTGTGATTAAATTCCCCTCGGCGTTTCTTTTCATGAAAATCTGCAGATGTTTGATCAGTGAAGATAAACTTTGTTTAATGAAAACTCTCCCAATAGATTACCTTAGATTTTTGGGAAAGAGGGCACTTTGCCAAAAAAGAAAAAAATAGGTGTGCTTCAAGGCATCTGGATTTGCTTTATTTATCACCACTAACTTTTAAAAGCCATTAGGCACGCCATAAGAAAAGCTAAAGGCAGCTGAAGAACTGCGACTTCCCTGACAAGTGAAATGAGACTCCGTAGCTGGGGAGGTGTAGAGCCAAAACAATGCAAAACGTTCCCCAGTAAACTTACCAGCTAGTCGGCCAGAAAAAAAGTCTGTTTTATACAATTCATGTTCAAACTGAGATTTTTGGTGTGTGTGTATATACATTGGTAATATGTGAAGCCATTTGTCGTATACCCTTTTTTTTATCACCTTTTTTATTGAGCTTTACACATAATAAAAATCAATATGGGGGCGAAAAAACCCCCCTAAAAAAACAAATACAATAATGAATATACAAATCTATAAACCACAGACAATTCAGATTGCCATACAAAATATAATGTAACACATTAGCACAAGTGATTTGTTGACCGGACTACAGCATTCACATTCTTACATAGGACATGATTTTATATAAGTAGCAAACAGAATAATTCATGTAGATTAAGAAATGCATAGAGGTATAGACTAATATGGAGAAGATAACTATTTTTACAAATTTCTCCGGCGTACCCCTATGTTGGTAAGTGTGTTTTTTAAATTGCTTTAAACAATTTCTATCACCCATTCCCGCTTGGACGGAGGAGACTCTTCCGTCCACTTAAGTATAAGCCCCCGACCTGCCACAAACAGAGCTCTTGTACAGCCAATCCCCTATAGCCCTCCCATTCATAGAAACCAAAGACCCTGAAAATACACACCAGGGGGGTGAAAGGTATATTGACCTCACAAATTCCATTTATAGAACTTAATATAGATTCCCGATATCTCACTAATTTTGGACAGTGCCACAGCGGATGTATCAGTGAGCACGGCTCTACCGCACATTTAGAAAATTTTGAGTCCGATCTAATACCGATGTTAAAAAGAAATTCTGGGGTCCCATAGGTTCGATGGAAATTATTCAATTGAATCTTTGAGAAGCAGATCAGGATACCGTTTGGACTGACCTTATAATTGCCTCCCATATTTCATCTTCTAGTCTCCCTTTATTTCCCAACCTCGTCTACACTTTAATGGGAATTGTTGCCAAAAAATATTAGGATGAACCGATCGAGCATGTCTCGGCTGCAAATATTTATAAATCTGTATTCTGAAGAGTGAATACACGCTGCAGCTGTTGAAAAGTACACAAGGAACCTTGCTCATAGTGTCCAAATACCCACCTCTTACCATTAACAAATTCTGAGAGTATAAATGCCTCCTGGGAGTAATTTGTCAGCCCATATTGGCGTAAATCCTGCAGTATGCATCAACGATTTATATGTTGACCATACTTGTATTAACAAGTATAGTCGGTGCAGATACCGAAGACTCTGCATTTTGAGTAGTTTCTAAAGCATATCGGGGATCGTATCCTCTAAGTTGATACTTTAATAATATAGTAAGCTTTTTCATGTTCTGTTGGCAGCTCCCATCCTGCTAAGTGCTGTAACTGCATTCCCAGAAAATATAGCCATAGATTAGGTAATCCACCCTTCTCTTTCCGATATTGTAAAGTTTCTAATTTAATTTGTGGTGTCGAATTGAATTTATTCTTAAAAATGGTTGGGTACCGAACTAGGAGAATTTTGAAGAAGATACAGCAGTTTAGGAAGCCAAATCATCTTGATTTATATTAACGGAGAACTGAGGTGAGTGAAAATCACTAATTCTCATAGTTCGAGTCGACGTGTGACAATGAAACTGTCACACGTCGGCTCAATAGATCGGGAAGTGAGCAAACTCATACCGTCGCTCGCTCACTTCTCGATCATCTCCCTGCAGAGAGCCGTGACTGTCAATCACAGCTTCCTGCAGGGGTTCCCCCCTCCCTGCTCTGATCCTCCAGCGCTGGCTGGAAGAACGGATGGGGGAAGGGGTGGGCACAGCTGGCTTTGCCTATAGATAGGCAGAGCCAGCTGTCACTCACGCAGCTGGGTGGATCTCAACAGTAATGTCGGGATCAATCCCGGTTGCGGTGGTCTCAGTATACCGCTATAGCTCGCTTTATACTGAGCTTTGGGTCACAGGAGGACGCTAGTATATGTCCTCCCGTGACCCTTAAGAGAACTATGGGGAAAAACACCCGATGGTTCTCTTTTTACTCTACCAGCCAGCGAAAGTGGTAATCTATTCCATATCTGCATAGGTATACCTTAGAGCAGGGGCGCCCACAATTTTTCGTCTGGAGATCTACTTTTCAAATGACGAGCCCAATGAGATCTACCAACGAAAAAACACCTGCGGGAGGGGGCGGGAGGGGGCGTGGCGGTGCATTGAAGTCAATGGCACCGCAGCCATGCCCCTCACCCACAGTGCGATCGCCGGCACCCGGACCCCAGGCACATTAGTGTCTGCGTTCCGGTCCAGTGCGATCTGCAAAAATGCTGCAGATCACACTGGACTGGAATGCAGGCACTAATGTGCCTGCCTTCCGCGTGCGGGCGATCAAACTGTGGGAGGGGGACATGGCTGCGTTGCAACCACACGCCCCCTCCTGCCTCTGAACGCATTCCAGTGCGTTCTAGAGGCGCCGGCGTCCTATCTTCCCGCAGTGTTCGTGTGGCCGGCGTTGCACACGGGGAGAGGTGTCCTGCCCCTTTCCGCGGGAGCATAGCAGTAGCCAGCTCCTTTTGCACACGTGGCAAGAAGAAGAAAAAAAAGTGCCCTCCCAACCGCGCCCTGCCTCCAGGATTTTTTTATTTCATTTTTTATTTTTTTTATTTTTTTTACTGCTGGGGGGGGCTTTCGGGAAATATTAGCAGTCTAAACAACCCCCTGATATTTCCCTTTTTAAAATAGAAAAAGAAATTGAGGACACAAAGTCCTCGATCTCTTTTTCTGCAGCCTCTTTCACAGAGGCTTCCCATTCATTCAGAAAATATTTACTATCACCAGTTTCTGAATGGGGAGGAGCCTCTGTACAGAGTGCTTCTCCCCATTGAGAAACTCATGAATGAACAGGAAATTATGTAAATCACAACGTGTTCATTCATAACTGGGGACACTGTACTATGTGTCCCCAGTTATTTACAAACACTGGAGTGATCAGCCGATCACTGCAGTGTTTGTACCGATATCATTGATATACCGATCCTCTGCCGCTCGGCCACGCACAGGGGGCTGCAACTTCTCCTCTGGATCTCCCCTGCTCTCCCGGGCAGAGGCAGCGGGAGATCCGAGGAGAAGAGAAAAAAAGCACTTCAGCCGCCAGGGGGGAGGCCCTTTGGGGGATGGCCGGGGTTGACGGAGCCGCTGTAACAGCAGCATGTGCAGTGAGAGAGAGCCGCCGGCTGTCAGATCCAGGCCGAGCGGCTCTCTCCTCACCGCTCGGCGTGCTGCTGTGATAGCGGCTCCCGCCGCCGACTGCAGCTTCAATTTTCCTCTGATCCCCGCTGCTTACAGATGGGGGAGAGCAGCGGGGATCCAGAGAAAACAGGACATCGCGATCGACCAGTGATCGCTACGCGATCCCCCTAGTGGTGAAAATAGATGAGCACATGTCCAGACTGCAGACCAGAACACAGTGTGGCACAGCTATATCCAATTCTGCATACCTATGGCTTTATATTATAGGTATCATACCTGGCTTTATATTATAAAGCCAGGTATTGCAGAATTGGATACAGCTGTGCCACACTACAGAGTGTTCATGTTCTTCATAATATTAACAAACTGACCTAAAATCATGATTTTGTAGTGCTTTAGAAAAAATGTGACCTGTCCCTTTTAAGAAAAAGTATCGGTAATTGGTAACGGCGAGTACTTGAAAAAAAGTATCGGTACTCGGCCTTAAAGTGGTATCGGTGCATACCTAGTAGCCAGCATAAGTAAGATGCACATGGGTAGGGGCAGTTCACAGAATACAGTAAAAAAGTTCCCCAGCGCACTTGCCAGCTAGATCCAGAACCTCTGGTAGCCAAATTTAATTACTAGAGTCTCAGTATCTGTTTGCCAAAAGTGACTGAGTAAACAGACCCTTGAAGGTGCACTGTGGGTTGCTCTGGGTTACAACTCTACAAGTCCCTGAGAACTGGTAACATTTTATGTCTTCACAACAAAGCAGAAAACCTTTCCCCCCCCGACGTGATGTTTTCCAGAGAAAGTAACTGGGTCAAAGTTGATATTGGTCACAACCTATTATGAACTGTATACCTTATGATTCATGCAAACTATGTCTAAACTTTATCCTACTTTTGGATTTCAAAGATAATGGGTGTCAGATTTCTTACCAACATACCTAAATAACCTAATGCTTTTTTTTTTTTCTTTCTTTTTATGTGTATTTGCACTTTTAGCTAATTACGTTTTTGTATATTCGATTGCTCAACAAGCTGAAAATGTTTCTAAATAAGGCTGATCATTAAAACAGTTCCTGTTCATCCAGCGGGTACGGGTACATTTTGTAACTGGTAATCCCTGCTCCACTGCACACTGACGTCACAGGAACAGAAAAAAAAACACTCCTCCAGCAGTGTGTGCAAGTGAATCATTTCCCTGTGCTTTTCTCTGCTATTGGCCTTTCCCCTAATTCTGGTAATGTTGCTTTAAACGTTTTTTACGTTCCTTATGAGTGGGCAGGCCCCCTTCCTTATAAGTCTTTTCATTTCTCAGTCTGAACTCTGTCGTGCTCAGACCTCATAGCCTAAGCTGGGTGAGTATACTTTGTTTTTTGCTACACGCTTCTTTCAGACGCCATAAGGTTGTTGTGGAGTTGTGATCACTGCTAATTTTGGTCATCGGGAGTTACTCTTTGTATGTGGATTTGTTTCACGAAGTTTCTTGTTTTTAGAATCTGACAGACAGAACTTTGTTCTAAAATGTGCACATGTTGCTGGATGTGACCAGATTTGGATTGTTGCGTTTGAACAAATACCTGTTAGGAACGTCGTTTTGTATATCACTCTCCACTTAAACTGACTGTAATATATATATATATATGATTTGTTCTATGTTGTCTTGACTATGGGTTTGCCTCATAGCTAAACCAAACAGCAAATTCCTAGCTTTCAACACAAACGGGTAAATTGTTCCCTGGATCCCTTATCACTTGGACAGCTAACCCCAGTTACTGACCTACTCTGCTCCCCTTTCAGGAAAGTGGAATTTCATTACATAACCCTGTTTGCTCTTTTCTTTGTATTTTATCTTTAAAGTTGTCCATTGTTAAAATAATTCTCATTGTGGAATATATTTACTGTAGTGTATACTGGAAGTGCTGTAAATGAGCAATTTTAGTTTTATTGAAAGCACAGAAACACGCAGTCTTCGGGCTCTGGTCCCTTTTTATAGTCTTTTATTTTACCAGAGATGGTCCAAAACCTATGTGATGAAGAGGAGTAAACAAATATGTACAGTGTGCGTGGTTGGAACAAAACTTTACCAGCTTTACAGATATCTCCTGGTTTTTATGCAGCAACCCAAAGTTGGCCATGTAAGGCATGCTGACCTTTGTAGTTCAGTAGCTGGTGAGTAGTTTCTGCTGCTGTAGACTGATTTCTGGACTAAGGCCAACAATGTGCAGAATGAATAACAAGTGTATAGAAGGATATCTGGAACTGTTCTTTCATATATATTTTTCCCCCCAGTAATAATACCTTAAACTGCAGTCACTGGAGCAAGAGAATAGAAGTAGACTGCTGTGTTCTTTTTTTTAAAAATGTCATCACGGTCTCAAATAGAACTTTCCAACAATAAAGGCACAGGGATTTGAGAAGTTAGAATTTGAATTGTCTGGTAGTTGAGTGCTTTGATTCTGATGCCAGGCTGCATCTTTGGTATACATGGGGGTTTTTTTTTATACAGTTCATCAGCTTTTGCAAATAGTCCAGCTATCCGAGGAGTAAAAGTACTTGCATTTGCAATAACACTTATTGGCTTCTTGGCTTTTAGGATTTGTCTAGTTCTATACAGTATACATAGAGGGGAATTTATCAAAACTGGAGCAGATGTGCATGGTAACCAATCGGCTTCTCTTTCATTTTCAAATCTAAACTGAAGAGAGAAGCTGATTGGTTGACATGCACATCTGTTCCAATTTTTGTCTGCTCCAGTTTTCCCCCAGACTGTATATTTTTCAATCCGGCTTACTGCTTAGAGCTGCTGTGTTTTTATTTTTAAAAATGTCCATGGGCATAGCATGTAACCTTCACATATATTTTGCTGATTCATGTGTAACCTCTTTTATTGTAAATTAGAATTGTGTGGTATGTGTATGTTACTCGAATTGAGATTGGACATACCAAAAATCTGATTGCTATAGCTTTGATGAAGATAAACTGGTGTCCGATTGTGTCTACATGAGCTTACCTCACTACCCCTGTATGCATAAGCATGAATGCTTGCATATCCAAAGTTTTCATATCTATAGCTGGAATGAAAGACCTCTTCAGATGCCATATTTGTTTTGCACCCTGTAAATTTCAATAAAGGGGAAAATGTTCTAAAAATAAATCTCCACAACTTGAAACAGGAGTTACACTCCGCTTATGAGTTCTATTTAGTGCCTGTTCACACGACGTCCGTTTTGTGTGCTGACCTGATCCGTACGCTCCTGCACTCAAAATGCATCCCAATGTATCCCATGGGCTACAGTTCTCACGTGCGCAGTCCGTTCAGGTTACGAAAGAAAAATACTGCATGTCACATTTTGTACGGTCAGGGAACGCAAACGCTTCAAACACACTGCAGCTAACATACTAACAGCCCCAGCCCCACTCCACTTCTTTTTTTTTTTTTTTTTTTTTTTGATGGAACGCATCAAAAACGTGGCCAAACCGCACTGCATCAGTAGCACCGCATCTGCAGATCCGGACCTGATCAGGACCTGAAACTCATGTGACGCAAGTGTGAGTTTGTTTTTTGGGGGGCTATTTTTAAAATATTTGCTATGCAAATATATTGGCATCTGCGTAAAAGTCATAATGAATAGTAAATAATGTGTGAAACGTTATGCCAGAAGTTGTCTTTCATAGTGCAACTGTAACTCCCCGATATCATAACAACATGCAATCCTAAGAGAGAATAGCCTAAAACAATAGCCAAAGAACATTGAACCATAGAAAAGGCTTAAAAACATTCCATTTTGCCTGATTCGCACAACAGCCAGAGCTTTATACAATGTGCTACAATTCCCAACTAATGCCCGGATGTTGGTTTGCACAGAATGAATGTGTACACACAGTTTAGCTGGACAAATTGCTGTGCATAATTTTTTTTCTAAGTCGAACTGATAGTGTCTGAAGTTCATGTAGGTAAATATACTCTTAAAAGTTCACATGAATTCAACCCTTAATCCTTATTTTGTAGCATTTGGCTACCCCAGCCTAATTCTTAAAGTGACCCTAACTTGTTACTCTAATATTCTAAAGGCTTATCACAGCAAAAAACATACTGTGTGACATTGCCATCAAATGTACCTTTTTTTTTTTTTTTAATCTGAACTATGGGGAGCCTCTATCGCAGTCTTGTTGTGCTTCCTACTCCATAAACCACCAAATAGTGAAGAAAGACACCCCTGGAGTATGAACCTTCAAACATACCTAACTTTCTATTATGACCACTTCCTCTTGGTCTCAGCTAAATGACCTGCTTCTTGTTAAGGGGTCTCAGGACCCATTCACACTAAGCGACACTTACCTCAAGTGGATCCACGCGGCAGGGATAGCGCGACTGTTTGGGGCGACGTTCCGGTGACGTCTCCGTTGGGCTGCATGCAAAAATAGAAAAATCGTGTGACATCTGCGGGAAAAAGGGTCCTGCACAGGCGACAGCGAGCTGTACAATAGAACGGCTCCATTGCAAATCATTGGACGGCGATATCGCACGGCAAATATCGCGGCGCAAATCACGCGATTAGACGCCCACTGTGGATAGGCACTCACACTGTTCTTGAGCCCGGAGGAATTGAGGGTAGGCAATGCAGGCCTGAATATATGTCTAATTTAAGTGGTGGTCGTGTGGCTGATTGGTGTGTGTTTGGGCTTCTTCTTTTTTTTTTTTTTTTCTCTTTAAATGGAGTTGCTTTGTTTTTATGGCACTGTAAGGATAGCATTGTTCCTTTTTGCAACACCATAGTAATTGAACCCATTGGGGCAATTTTGGAAACCTTTTCCATCATGTTTTTAGAATTTGACCAAGGCCATAATGTCCAGGGTTAATTTTCAAAGTCTGCTGCTTGAATAGAGGAAAACCATGACATGATGAAGCGGCTAGAGAATATGTTGGCTCCGTTTTAATCATCCATGTTTAGATTTCATTGAACTGGTCCTTGGCCCTTACCAGATGTCATTCTAGTTGATGCTGAATTTATACAGTAATTGCTCAACCTTGGAGTATTGCAAACTTCCTGGCTTGCTGGGGAGCCTTTGATTGGGGAAACACTTATAAGCCTGAAGGCCATCCCCAATGCTCTTTGGCCGAGCCTGCCTATGGAAAAAAAAAATGTATCGCTAGATCCTACCTAAACAACCATTTCAGTTTATCGCCAGTCAGAAATCCCTTGCGCTACTCAATTGTTAAATGAAAGTCGATGTAAACCCAATGGCTAAACTATCATAAGCTTTACCATGCCAGTCTAATTTCAAAACTCATTTCCAGTATTTTAAAATCTGCAGATGTCATTAAAATGCCAGGTGGTCCTTCCATGCAGGGCCTGATGCAGACCATTTATGTTGTAGGGTGAAAGCATGGCCTTGATTTCCAGTTGTAGCCCTGCATTGTCACCTACGGGCTCCTGATTGAGATTAAGAGTGAGCATTTCAGCACACATTACACAAACATGGTCCACTGCTGTCACCATCATGAAGCTAATTGCTGGAGTGCAAGCTTGCAGACAGGAAGTAGCAGAAAAGCAGCTGCCAGAAAATGGCAGCATTGAGATGCAAAACAGGATGAAAGCAGTGAAAAGTTGTTGTGTTTTTTTTGTTTTGTTTTTTATTGTAATAACATTTGATAAATGTTTTGATACGCAGTTCTTTAGCAAATTAAATGTCAATCAGTTTATATCTGCTTTAAAGAAAATGTATACAATTAGTTTGTATATTGTGAGGGCAGCTTTATGCAAATGTCACTAGGGTATATGATCTGTAAAACTGAGTGTTTTTTAGGCCTTGCGTCAAACAAAAGATAATTTAAATGATTATGTACCAAATGTATGCAAGGTTAATTACATGGAAGCGTTGGTTTGATACTATCTTTGCTTGTATAGTTTTATTTTTTCAAACTTTTTTCCCTCACAGATTAAATGGTTGCTAGTACTATTGTAATGGTTTTTCATATGAAAGATCACTCGCACGTTTGGAAAGCACTGACACGTCTGTGGGTAGCCCAAAACCTGCTTTCTGACAGAAGTGCTTTCTGACAGATTTTCCACAGGGAAGGAAATACATTTTCTCTGTGGGTGCTGTCTGCTGATTTGCAAGGGCGAGTGCAGTGGGTCATGGTGTGCTCGAGGACATGAGGATGTGTCCCTTGTCCTTCTAAGAATGACATCTGATAAGCTGTAGCCAACCTAAGTCTGCATTAGTGGATCTAGTTTAGTAAAACTATTTTTGTGGTTTTGGCATCTAAAGACTGATATTCTAAGCCTGGTTTGCATGATTACTAACTTAACTATGTCACTTTGCTGCTTCATCCTAGTAATGTTATATTGAATGTCTGGGAACAGTCAGGAGTGCAGCATATTATTCTTCTAGGTCATTATACGCACTGGGGGAGGCCTCATTGCCTTTTGTGCACATTATACACACCGGAGGAAGGCCTAATTGCCTCTTGTGCAGATTATACACACTGGGGGAGGCCTCTTGTGCAGATTATACACACTGGGGGGATGCCTCTTGTGCAGATTATAGACACTGGGGGGGGGCCTCTTGTGACGTTTGGAAAGCACTGACACGTCTGTGGGTAGCCCAAAACCTGCTTTCTGACAGAAGTGCTTTCTGACAGATTTTCCACAGGGAAGGAAATACATTTTCTCTGTGGGTGCTGTCTGCTGATTTGCAAGGGCGAGTGCAGTGGGTCATGGTGTGCTCGAGGACATGAGGATGTGTCCCTTGTCCTTCTAAGAATGACATCTGATAAGCTGTAGCCAACCTAAGTCTGCATTAGTGGATCTAGTTTAGTAAAACTATTTTTGTGGTTTTGGCATCTAAAGACTGATATTCTAAGCCTGGTTTGCATGATTACTAACTTAACTATGTCACTTTGCTGCTTCATCCTAGTAATGTTATATTGAATGTCTGGGAACAGTCAGGAGTGCAGCATATTATTCTTCTAGGTCATTATACGCACTGGGGGAGGCCTCATTGCCTTTTGTGCACATTATACACACCGGAGGAAGGCCTAATTGCCTCTTGTGCAGATTATACACACTGGGGGAGGCCTCTTGTGCAGATTATACACACTGGGGGGAGGCCTCTTGTGCAGATTATACACACTGGGGGAGGCCTCTTGTGCAGATTATACACACTGGGGGGAGGCCTCTTGTGCAGATTATACACACTGGGGGGAGGCCTCTTGTGCAGATTATACATTTGCCTGCACTGACTTGCATACCTACAGTCGGTCCTCTTTATTGCAATCGTAAGGGATTTCTAATGTTTTTTTGTATACACTGCAATTATGAGGATCTAAAATGTATACACAAACATTTCTTATATTTTATGATCTGCAGGTATGCAGCAGTTACTATAGCCCTAAATAAACTTTAAGCATTGATATATGGGACACACCCATCCCATACCCAGAGAAAGTCCAGTGGGAGCTACATAGAAAAATAAAACCATAAAAAAAATATATATATTTTTCATTGAGCTGCATGGTCATACTGCAGCACTATAAAGGTCTATGACCTTCAGTCAGGGTTAGTGATCGTGTTATTTACTTTTTGATATCAAGTATTTGTAAAGATAGCATTGTCAGAACTGCCTGACCTGACAGTGTAAATATTAGTCATTCAATTAAGTGTTTTCTACAAGTTCATGTGTTTTAATACTTCTTTATATAGCAGTCTTTGGGTATGTTGTATTGTATGACCTTTTCATATAGTTCTAATGTCCTTTTTTTTTTTTTTTCTTATAATTGCAGAATCTGCTGCACCCCGGAGATTTTGTACTGACAGTTCTGTAAGTAAATAATGTTATTCTAGCATTTGTTTTACCTATATTTTCCTCAGTGTGTTTTGTGTCCTAATGTGTTGAAGGTTTGATGTTTTTAGGGTTTGTACATAAGTATGCTTACAGTAGAAATAATAATGGGGCTTCTAACATCATAAAACACTTTTTTCTGTGCTTTGGACTTTTCCTATTAGAAGTGTGATGTGGAATGACCATGTCTATGGCTGTTCTTCACAAGGTAGAGAGCAGTTTGCAGCAAGGTTCAGTAATCTATTGTGGCTACGTTTGCACCTGTCCCGAATTTACCTGGACAGTCTGGGTTTTGAGTCCTGTATGTGCTGTCTGGACTTCATCTGGCCTGAAACCCGGAAACCGCACATACAGGACTCAAAACCCGGACTGCACACGTGAATCTGGGACAAGTGGCAACCCTAATTGTGGCTGGTAAAGTTCTGCTGGGTATGGGTATTTGCACATTATCTGTCTTTCCACTCCACTTGTTAGTTCATTGAGTTGTCTTTCCATACAATGCTGGATGCAGCATAGGCATATATCTTTTAAAAACGAAATTAATCTGAAAAAGCACGGGACAGAACAATGTATTATATAGGCCAGAATAAAGGAAAAGGCCACAAACTAAAACCTATTGCTGTTAGAATACCTAATATGGGAGCTGCCGTTGCTGACTTGTTTTTAAATGAGCAAGCATCTTACCTGCAATACTTGCGTCACTACGCAAGTATTCACCGATCCAGAGCAAGCATGAATGTTGGGATTCCAGATTCTTCTGATTGCATTCTTTTCTGGGCAATGTCTCTAAGTAGTGGCAAAGTTGAAGGTGATGGCCATAAAGCTTGCACCTTCAAAACTAAGTCGGCAGCATCACCTCCCATGTGGAAAGTCATACGCATTTGTAGTAATCTTACCAAATGGTATGAAGAATGAGATCAACTTGATATTCTAAAACCAGCCTTGTGGTAAAGCATTTATATTCCTGACTGTCACTTGCATTTAACAGATGTAATGTATTGTGTAGTGTTGGGCTTCTACTAATCCGCTAGCTATTCTTTGCTGACTGAACTCTGTCTTACACGGGTGGGATCTGTCTTCCAACCTTTCATGTGCTTTTTTTTCCAATGCAATCTTTTAGGTTTTGTATGTGTTAAATACTAATGTCTTTTATTTGTAGTTTTGTTAAAATGTTGGTTTTATTGGGATGACTAGCATAACCAGACAGTAAATTTGCATTTTTCAGTTGCCAAACACATTTGCTACATGCCAGGTGTACCTGTGCCCCCCTTTCTTTTAAAACTTTATTGGTTAGATTAATGGCCTTTTTTTTTTATATGGTGGTGGGGGGGAAATCAACTTCAACCAGTGTGGCGCAGACCCTAGGTTAAGCATCAGTCTTTGATTGTTGCTAAGATTTCACAATGTAATGCTGTATGCTCTGGACTATAGAGGTCTTATGTGCAATGGACCTATAGGAGGTACATAGATGGAGTTGATTTACACTATGAGCACAAAATTCATTGTAAAAGTTGGATAGTTTATAAACAAAAGATGAGGTATTGCATATGGCACACTTAACGCATGCACTTTGCTATACAGATCGCTGCTTTCTGGCAAAGCTGCCTGTCTCAGCTTGTTTGATTTAGATAAACTATGTGAAATCTCCTCCAACTTTTTATATCTTGCCTGACTGACAGCCAATTTTGTTTTTCATTAAACATTCGTTTACTATACAGCGGCTATGACTATTTCTTGGTGATACTTGATATTTTTTTCCCCCCAATTTCAAATGCTTTAACAAACTATGGGGATGTGCTAAGTGAAGTAAACCATAGCAACAAGAGATATATTTGTGTCAGTGCAGTGAGCAGTGAATTTTTTTTTTTGGTCCCTATGGTTTCATTTGGTCCCTTCCTCTTATTAGCTAAGCCCGCTTACGTTTGTACTTGTAGCTTTCTTTAAAAATGTGTCATGGCTTTCTGTGGTTAACAGTACTGGAGAATGATCCAGATGTGGGAGTGAATCACAAGTAAACATCTGCAAGGAAGAGAGGACATTATTTACACACTGTAGGGAAAAACTGCATCTGTTATCCTGTGTGGGATTACTTTGCGTGCATGCACAGGTGTCCCATTAACTCTTTCAGTACATGGGCAGGGCAATTGTAGGTTGATCATACCCTGGTGTGTTCATGTACCGAAATATTAGTCTTGTAACAACTTCCATTTGTATGTTACTTCTTTCACTAAGGGAAAAAAAATCATCTTGAATATGGTAGTGTATAATGTGTGTTAACTTAATACCAGAGAATGTTGATAACATGCAATTATGTTTTTTTTTGGGTTTTTTTTGAAGTATAGATTCTACTCTTGTGTGTAAAAACCCTTTAAGGCATCTGTACTGGCACAGATTGTCTGCAGAGGAAGGTTGCTTTATATCTTCTATGCACATAATTAACCAGTGATTGGAGCACCAACATTTAAAGTGACACTAAAATCAGGAGTTGCATTTTGAAAATGAAGCCACTGCTCCAAGCTCACTCGCGTGATGGACTACAATCTTACGTTTTTAGTTTACTCATTTGTATTGAGATTGCAGTCCATCATGGGAACGAGCTCGGAGCGGTGGCTTCATTTTCAAAACACACAGGGAGCATGGGGAACAAAAGTAGCCCCCCTCCAGAAGGAAGGACAGTGTCAGCACCAATTCAGAAATGATTTGAGAACCTGCAGCCGAGTGATACACAAATAAGATACATTATTGTTAATAAGGGAGTTGAATGCACTTTAAGGCTTAGGTCAGATTGGACATAAAATGACCAGTAGAAGATCAGACCTTTTTAATGGCACACATTGTTGAATGTATGTAGTTCTAATCCAGTTGTCAGATCTGTTTTCTAGCTGAATTTGCCACTTAGGATAACTGAATCAGGACATGCCTAGCCGAGAAGGATAGGCTTGATCTGATGACATATGGCTAGCTTTAGGCACTACATTGGTTAAACGTGAGTTCTGCATTTGAGTCAGAATTTTACAAAAAATATTTGGCAAATTTTGACAACATTTGTCCCTTCTGTGAATGTCTAGTTACATTCTCTTTGCCTCCTCCACCATTTTTACAGGAGCTTATAAAGAAACAAATGGGAAGTGGGACAGCACCATCAAGTGTAAATATAGGCAAAGCATTGCTGCAAATGAAAGAGACAGCTGCTGCTAGTTTTATAGATGCACATCCTGGTTATGTTGGCATCCCTCAACGCTTCTGTTATATGTTTTAATGGGCACAAAGGTTTCACATGCCGGTTTACTAACTTCTTCCCTCCTTTATTTTCTGCTTTCTGGCTGGCTGCACAGAGTCTCAAGTCTTGGCTTCCAAAGATTAACAGTAGTCTTGGTGTTCAAGCACAGCGATACGTAATGCTTTTATTCTTGCACTGCTGCCTTGGGTAACAATTGCTGCCTCTGCTTTACACGGTTGCCTTAAGAGTCCAAAGAATATTCAATTGAGACCAGCACAGTGCCCGTACTTTATTACCCTCACCATGAAGCTTAAAGCAGAAGTGTGCACCTTTGTCTTGCTGCCTGTCTACCTGTTAATGTTTGTGTACAGCAGTCTCACTTTTCTACCATGGTATTTTCTCACCAACGCAAAGAAGAGAAAGGCTATGGCAAAAAGAATAAAAGCTAAACCTGTCACGGATGTACACGGAAGCCCTTATCGGGCGATCAGCAACTTCGATTCACTGGCCACCATAGACATTCCTGGAGCAGACACTCTAGACAAACTTTTTCATCATGCTGTGACCAAGTTTGGCACGAAAGACTGTCTGGGCACAAGAGAGCTGCTGAGTGAAGAAAACGAGAAGCAACCAAACGGCAAAGTCTTCAAGAAGGTAGTTCTCCTTAACTGATTCTGATACTTTAAATGTCTTAATTTTGTGGTGAACCCAAAAATGTCTACAGCACTAATTGCAGCAAGATTATGTTGTCTATCTCTTAAAAAGATCACTTGTAGTCTACTAAATGGAATTATTTGAAGTAATAAGGGTAAAATCAGCTGCTTGTGAGCACTAGCTAAAATGCTGTGGAAACTTCTAAGGTCTGTGCTTTATTTTAATATTCACTTATTATTGGAATTCCCTTTTTACACAAGATTACTTGTGCCACCTGGATAGGTATTCCTAATGTGCCAATACTTTGAGAATTCTTCATCAGGCTTTTTTTCTTTTAGTAATTTTGTAGGTTCATGTTTTTGTATTCAGTTTAGACTTCCGCAGTCGCACCAAAGCATTATTTTGCTTTTGCACAGCACCAATTTGTCATAAATCTGCGATGACATTTGTGTTCAGGGCTGAAATTTGATGGAATACACCTACTCATGCTTTTGAATATGGTATAGAGTAAGAGTTGTACAATCTTTAACATCGTTTACATTTTTCTCTTACAGTTAATTTTAGGGGAGTATAAATGGTTAAGTTATGAAGAAGTGAATACCAGAGTCAGCCATTTTGGAAGCGGGTTGGCTGCACTGGGCCTGAAGCCACGGAGCACTGTTGCTATTTTCTGTGAGACTAGAGCTGAATGGATGATAACTGCTCAAGCATGCTTTAGATACAACTTTCCATGTAAGTAGTACACTGCACATTATTTTCGCAATGCAGCAAAAATTCTGGTACAAGTAATTCTCTGTTAAAGGAAAGAGCACTAGACAGAGTTCAGTTGAAGTCAGAAATTCTTAATGGTGGGGGAGTGACATATCGGTGTATGCAGCGGTAGTATAAGAATGTAATACAAGACACTTGGGGTTTTGCCCTGATTTGGTCAGTTACATGGATGACAAAATATTCTGCATATTAGCCCAAGCAGATGTGGTCACATAGGGAATTTTAGTTTTATGTTGCCATAGGCCACTAGAACTTTGTAGACACAGGTTCCGTCTCCTTTGTATGAAGGTAATGTGTTATTTCTATGTAGTGAATTACTGTTCCACCGAGTAGGCGTTAATATAATTAGTAGTAGGAATTCTCATTGAATCTCGCCTCTGCTGAGAATCGACTTTTGTTATTGTAGGGAACTGGTCACTAGTTCCCTACAATAGGAATACATGGGCTGTCATTGCAAACCTTCTAAATATGCCAATTATCTGGCTTTTACACTAATCCTCTTCCTTCAGTTGAAGTGGTTACCGATCCTTATGACCTCTGCCAGGTCATTTGCCTCTTTATTGAAGTCAGCGGATCTAAATTGCAGATACCTAGCATTTTCAAATGATCAGCCATGGCATCTTGTGTATTTTACACCCTGAGAGGTTTCCTGTAAAGGAATAGTCCTGTCATGTTTGGCAACAAATCCCTGAGTTCCATACAAGAAGCACAGCTTACCTCCTTGGTACCTCAGTTGTTTTTGCCAGACATTGTTGTGATCTTTTGCCATGCCTGACCTAGAATCTTGAATACCCCTGCAGGCTTCCCTCAAGAAAATCACAAAAAGTCTAATTCTGCTCACCAAGTGAGCCTTTTAAGATCGAAGTACAGTTCAAATGCAGTGGATTACAATGAACTCGCACTATTGAAAACTGAGAACTTCCTGATTTTATCACAGTTGCAGTGTTTACTTGATGATGGTATTGGTTGTTCACTGATTGCTTTCGCCTATTGCCTGGAATTGCTTTTCCTGGGCAGTCTATTAGCACATTAAGTTAGTTTTTGTCTATCTGCTACAGAGCAGTATACTTCCACAGTGTTGCCCCTTATATGATATAGGGCTCTCTGAGCCGTTTGATTTTTGTGTGAATGCCATCTGATTGCAGGCTGCATTGAATAATACTCTGTGCACAATTTGCAAAATAATCAGTCTACATTGCCGGCGGTTTGCCTAACTTCTTGCATTTTCTTCTAGAGGAAATGCCATTTCCACAAAGTTCCTCATTCTTTTGAAGTTTCACTGTAGTGTACTGCATGACAAATGTTTTGTGTTTTAAAATACATTTTCCTTTATTAGGCCATTCATATGGCTTCATAAAATTTTGCAAGTAGCAGATAGGACATTTGTTCTACACTTACCGTGCCCGTACACTGATCGAATTTCTGCCGGTTTTTAACGTACTGGATGAAATTCACAGTGTGTGGGGCTATGGGCTCCCGTTCAGCCAGCATTCCCCGATCAGCTGATCGAAGAAGCTGACTGGAAAATGTTTGATCGATCAGAGCTCTGATCGGGTATTCTGACAGGTGTCAGCGGCACCTGTCAGAATACAATGTAAACCGCGGGTTTCCTCGATCGACTCGCTGTTTGTGTTGATGGAGGAATCGGGTCAATTTAAAAAAAAAAAATGTAAAGCAGCCAGCCTTACTCCTATTAATTTGATCAAGCTTTCCACGGTAATCCATGTTAAAAACCAGACATAAAAGACAAGTGTACTTTAACTTGATTATCTCTACCCCCTCCAGCCCTCCTCCTCTAAACTGCTTATAGACTGTCTGATGAAATTCTCTTCAGAGCTGGCATGACTTGGGCTGTCTGAATCTCAATATATAGCCCCATTCAAATCAATAGGGACTTTGTGCATGGGCAGCACTGAAGAGAATTTTACTGGACAAGCTGGAAACACTAGAGGAGGATGTGGCTTTGCAATGGATGTAACTAAGTAGCCAAACAACTTTGTGTGTCTCTTTTTATACAATATTACATTGGGGCAAATGTATTGTCTGCTTATATATACATGCCGTGCTTCCTGATTTGCAGTGCAGTTTTGTGTCCAATAAAATGGACAGATGGGGTTACATTTTAAATAGCTAAGGAATGGGATAATATATTGATTCAACTATTATAATGCCCAGAGGATTTAATTCCTGTCTAGCCATTGCCCATTGGGTGCTTGCCTAACTATTACCCATTAAATTGTATAATTTCCCATTAGACTAAACTAGTGTATTTCCAAAAATGAAAGTTATTTGTGAAATGTTAGACCACCAGATACATTTTCAGAGTTGCATTGTATTTCTAAGTTTAAAGGCCAACTGTCCACAACGTTTTTAGTTTTTATGTTGGCCTCCAGTGGTGAGAGAGCTTGGATTTCAAGTTCTCCTTATTTTAATTAGCCATGTGGTGGTAGCTTGCAGCCCTGATGGATTCTTTGTGATGTAGAATCAACAAATCATGGAATACTTCCGTGAGCGAAATGATGCCGTTATTATGATGGAGATGCAAACTTCACTGACAACAGAGAAAGCTTGCTACTGAAGTCTGTCCTGAAATCATTTCGTTTTGGTTGAATAGGTTAAGCAAAAGTATACAACCTTGACTTTTTTTGTACTTTTCCATTAGTGGTTACATTGTATGCTACGCTTGGTGAAGAGGCAGTGACATATGGCCTCAATGAATCAGGAGCCACATATCTCGTTACTAGTGCTGAGCTACTGGAGACCAAACTCAAGGTGTGTGTGTGTATATATAAATAATCTATTGATCTCCTGTATGATGTTTTATCTATGCCTTTGTCACCTTACCATGTTAACTGTGTGTTTTTGTTATTTTCTGTTCCATTGCCAGTGTGTGATGTCTCAAATCAGCAACATTAAACACATAATCTATGTTGGCAAGAAAAGCATAGAACTATCAGGGTATCCGGCGGGCCTGAAAATCCATAACATGGAGACAGTGGAAGAGCTGGGCGCCAATCCCGAGAACTGTGAGTTTGTGTAAATTTGTCAGTTATAACAGAGTTCAGCCCACTAGCTTTAATACTTCCTCCAGCGACCTTTGCTGTGCAAACCTACTTATCGTCGCAAGCCTTTCCAGCAACAACAAAAAAAAAAGTCCCCTTAGTATGCATGCCACGGCCCCATTTATTTCTATAAGTAGTCTGTACTCCAGACTGCTGGAGGCTGCTATGGTGTGGCATACCCACAGTAATGAATGCGGTTGTGGCACGCATGTGCATTAAAAAATTAGTGGTGACATTTTTGCTTTAAAGGCTGTTCAGTGGGTGAATATATG